>NC_133363.1:11566705-11798618 GCF_049309525.1 Garra rufa | reverse complement strand
AATTAAAATGTCTATTATATAGGGGGACAAAGGTCTGAAAACACTAGTTAATAATATATTTACCACTAGTGAACCATTAGTGAAAATGCTTCTCATTGTTATTTATAATGTAATATCATCATCACAAGTGCAATTATTGAAAATTGCACTATATTTAATACCGATATTTTTACAAGCACTAATGAGAATGCTTCTTGTTGTGCATTATATATTATAATATATATATATATATATATATATATATATATATATATATATATATATATATATATATATATATATATATTGTTTCTAGTCAAAATATCTAAAAAATCTTAAATTAAGATGCATTTACTAGATAAAAAAAATTGACATAAGACATTTAGTCTTGTTTCCAGGGGAAAATAAACTAAACTACGTATTTTTCTCAAAACAAGCAAAATAATGTGCCAGTGGGGTAAGTATAATATTCTTTAAAAAAAAAAATATGCAAAAAAAAATAATAATTCAGAGGGGAAAAAAATTCGCTTAAAACAAGACTAAATATCTTAAGTAAATGCATCTTAATGTAAGATTTTTTTTGATATTTTGACTAGAAAGAAGACAAATATACTAAATGTGATATATATATATATACACACAAGTGTAATAATTTAAATAATATATTTGATACTACATTTAATAATAAATATACAATATTTTATAACCACTACTGAGAATGCTTTATAAGTGTTATAAGTGTATATTGTTATATTATATATTTTATTAATAAGATATTAAATATCTATATATTATAATTATATAATATTTTATATCATATTTATATACTTTTTTTAAACAATTCACTAGAATAATACTGCCATAAGAAGTTCATTTGCATAAAAGAACATTAATATATTGTTATTATTTTATTTTTTAGTTCTTAGTTTGTTTATTTTGGCTTTGATAGCAGCACTGGAGCTGCATAAACAAACCTGATCAAATTATCCAGCTTGATTCAAATGGCGTCTGACTTTTCTGATTGGTGACCTAAAATAGTGCAAAAATTTAATAAATATGTGACCTTGGACCACAAAACCAGTCATAAGGGTAAATTTGGGGAAATAGAGATTTATACATAAACTGAAAACCGAATAAATAAGCTTTCCACTGATGTATGGTTTGTTATGATACAACAATTTTGGAAAATCTGGAATCTGAGGGTGCAGAAAATAAAAAAATACGGAGAAAATCGCCTTTGTTGTCCAAATCAAGTTCATAGCAATGTATATTACTAATAAAAAATTAAGTTTTGATATATTTACGGTAGGAAATGTACAAAATATCTTCACGGAACATGATCTTTACTTAATATCCTAATGATTTTTGGCATAAAAGAAAAATTGATAATTTTGACCCATACAATGTATTTTTTGTTATTGCTACAAATATACCTGTGCTACTTAAGACTACTTAAGGTTTTGTGGTCCAGGGTCACATATTAATATTTAATAGTCATTTAATATGTCAAATAAAATATTTTAAAATCCTAAAACTTTGATTATTTCAAGGATTGAATTGCATGTGGGATACCGTTTCTTAGTCGTTCGGACCCCAATGTATTTCTTGTTCATCTTGATGTTTGGTAATGTTATGTTTTTGCAATCTGTCTAACATTAGTATCAGCATATAAACTGCTATGAGCTAGTTCAAGTGAAACAAGACATCAAAATTTGATGCTGTTGTGTATCAGCTTGCATGACTTGCAGATCTCTTGTATAAGTGCACTTATAACCCGTCCTTTAGTTTACTCCTGCGCCCTGCTGCGAGACATCCTACTGCAAGGCCGACTCTACATCTCTCGAAATTGGCTGTGTTTCTACGCCAACCTCTTTGGTAAAGACATCAAGGTGAGCATCACATCTTCAACTGATGATTATAACTATAGACATAATTAGTAAGTTAATTCTCAGAAATCAGTGCCATTTGTGTTAGAAAAGTGCCATTTTAATGTGACATTTAATTTGAAAACTGAACATCATATCAAATTATATTTTCCCATAGTACTTAAAGACAAGTATCAACGTCTGTATATAAAAAGCCGAGTACATTGTGAAAGTATCAGTTTCAGTGTGCTTTCTTTTGCTTTCTGTATTAAAAAAGTTTTGTTCATCTTACATTCAAAATATTGTGGGTTTGAAATTGAGTTGTAGATCAGACTCAGATGCAAAAATGTCTGAACGACCCAAAAAACAGCACAAAACACACTAGTTAATAAGGTAGTACAATTTTAGCATAACAAACTTAAAAGGAATAATCTTACAGAACGAATGATCAAATTAGCAAGGACTAATAGCAGAGAATGACTGGTGTTTTGTGTACTTTTGGCTGCATGCCATGTTGCGGTTTGTTGTGCTGAATTAAGCGTAATGCTATATCGTTTTCTTTGTGCACCACGTTATTTAGTAATTAGATTTGGCTGGTCCAGTTTCCATCCTTGAGAGGGAAAATGTTGTGTGCAAGAATTAGTAAGCAAAGATGCACTTTGAAACAAGGAACTTTTTCCTTTTTTCTGACACTTTCTCTTGCCTCTCAGGTGGCCATTCCTGTTGCGTCCGTGCGGTTGGTGAAGAAACATAAGACAGCAGGTCTGGTTCCTAATGGCTTGGCTATCACCACAGACAGCAGTCAGAAGGTGCGTTTCCACCGGGTTCCAGGTCACAGACTGGCAGATTGAAATACAAAGCTTAGTTAGCATATGCTGTGGCGCTGCTGCAAAACAGTGGAAATGCAAATTGATGCAACACTGAGACTGCAGGTCACAGTATGAATCTGTCTCCAGTCAGCATTTATATCTTTTTGTTTAGTTGATTTTTGTCAGCGAAGTAAAACTGGTTTAGAAAGGAAGACTATTATTCAGTACTACAAAGAACTGATTTGTTATCAGATAATATTGTCTTTATGATTTATGCGGTTGCTCTTTCACAGCTCAGGAAACTTAATGGATTAGTCACTTTCAGAACACGAATTTCCTGATAATTTACTCACCCCCATGCTATCCAAGATGTTCATGTCTGTCTTTCTTCAGTTCAAGAATTTAAGGTTTTTGTGGAAAACATTCCAGGATTTTTCCCCACGTGGACTTCAATGGAATCAACAAGTTGAATGTCCAAATTGCAGTTTTAATGCAGCTTCAAAGAACTCTATACAATCCCAGCTGAGGAATAAGGGTATGGTCTAGCAAAAAGGTCATTTTCTAAAAAAATTATAAAAATGTATATACCTTTTAACCATAAATGCTCATCTTGCACTATCTAGTCAAGTCAAGTCAAGATTATTTATACAGCGCTTTTTACAATACAAGTTGTGTCAAAGCAACCTTACAGTATTAAAATAATAAAATAAAATGTCAATAATAATGCAAGAGTTCCATATTGCAACAAAGTCAAATTGGGGAGGACTCATCTGGTTCCCATGGCCTTGCAATGGAATGTTGGAAAGGAGTACATCTGTGTGAAAAGGTAGGGTTACAAAACCTAATTTTTCCCCCAACTACAAAATTGTCCAATCGTTGCACATTTGCTTTGTAAACAGTGGGTCGGTACTTCCTCCTATATCACATGTGACCTTTCCAATGTGACTGCGTAATGCGTAAAGTCAGTCTAGTGCAAGATGAGCATTTGTGGTTAGAAAGTATATATATATATATATATATTTTTTTTTTTTTTTAATTGAGTGATTGTTTTACTAGACAAGACCCTTGTTCCTCAAGTGAGATTGTCTAGGGCCTTTTGAAGCTACATTGAAACGGCAGGTTGGACCTTCAACACATTGGCTCCCATTGAAGTCCACTATATGGTAGGGCTGGGAATCGTTTCCAAAAAGAATCGATTCCGAGGCATGGGAATTGAGTTTGGAATCGATCCCATCAAGGAGAATCATTTTTAGTTCAACAAAACTTATATATGGGTGCCTCTCAAAGGAAAGTCTGCATATGTCGGCTGCTTGTCATCAAACGTCACTGAATGTCAATTCACGAAAATAAACTGAATAAAAAAAAACGATTATTACTGAGCTCATCTGAGTTTGAGGATGTAGCCTTCTGTTTGAGAAGCACCCATTGATTTGCCTCTTGCTCACTAATAGTTATTAGAAGTCTGATTCGTTTCCACGAAAAGGTTAGTACGGATAGATCGTTTAAATGAACCAGTTAAAAATTTTTTTACAGTGGAACTGGCTCATGTTGTCCACAAATTTGAGCGCAGCACGACGGAATAGATCATGACGTGATCCTATTTCCATCCGATATAAATGCTATTTTTAACCTTTCTATCAGCCAATGATAATTCTGAAAGAAAATGCAGAGAGCACAAATCAGTGGCCAAGAGCGCATCCTGGAATGTTTTCCTCAAAAACCTAAATTTCTTTTCGACTAAAGAAAGAAAGACCTGAACATCTAAGATGACATGGGGGTGAGTAAATTATCAGGAAATTCTTATTCTGAAAGTGAACTAATCCTTTAAGTTTCCTGAGCTGTGAAAGAGCAACCTCATAATTAATAAAGACCATATTATCTGATAACAAATCCATTCTTTGCTCTGGCCAGTTGCCAGACTACTGAACAATAGTCTTCCTTTCTAAACCAGTTTTACTTCGCTGATAAGAATCAACTAAACTATAAAGGTAGATAATCAGGAATTTTCTGGACGTAACCTAATCCTTTAAAGGAGATCAAATTTTGTTAATGCTTCAGATGTTTCTTCTAAAAGTTATTGGTGATGATGAATAGAAATGTATCAGACTAGAATGTGGATCGCTCAGAGTATTTAGTTTTGTATAATTTAGATTAGAAACATTTGAGTTCCTATTGAAATCTCTGAAGCTTCATTGCAGACTCTGAGCAAATCTGAGCACATTTTGTGAATTATTTGATCTTTTTTGATCTCTTTTGAAACTCTAGAGAAGTGTGAGATTGCTTGGGTCTATTTCTCAGAAGAAGTAAAATAAACAGTGGCTCGTTTCATCTGACTGGAATCTAGAAAAAGTGAAAAAAGAGGACAATATTTATCTTAGATGGTTCATTCCAATAAATAAAAACAGATACAAATAAGGCATGTACTATAACTATAAATATGGCTAGCATAGCTCAGATCATTTTTTAAAATAGAAATTAATGAGAAATGTTTGCATTCATTTTGAGATGTCTGTCTTGTGATTGCAGACTTGATTTGTTTTCCATTTAATCTCAATAATCTCTAGAGGAAATTCATTACCATTTGGTGTGGGTCAGTGGACTTGGCATCCAATTTTTTTCAGGCTTCAGTTGGCTCATATTACTGATAATCTTGTATATGAGTAGTTGAAAGCAGTCTTATTGGGATTAATGCCTGTGAATAGTCAGTAATTCTATATTTATTTAAGGCAGTCATTTACTTCCTGTACAGTGAAAGCAGAGCAAAACAGCCATTATGAAAAAGAAATATTAGTGATTTGAAGAGCACCTGGTAAAATCCTAGATAGGCAGTTGTTATTGCAGCTACTAATATGCATTTAAGTTTAATACAAAATTTGTAAATAATTAAATGTGACCCTTGACTACAAAACCAGTCTTAAGTAGCACAGGTATATTTGTAGCAATAGCCAAAAATACATTATATGGGTTAAAATGATCATTTTTTCTTTTATGCCAAAAATCATTAGGATATTAAGTAAAGTTCATGTTCCATTAATATATTTTGTAAATTTCCTACCGTAAATATGTCAAAACTTAATTATTGATTAATAATATGCATTGCTAAGAACTTCATTTGGACAACTTTAAAAGTGATTTTTTTCAGTATTTTGGTTCCAGATTTTCAAATAGGCCAAAATATTGTCCCATGGAATATTGGAAAAGGACAATGGAAAGCTTATTTTTTCATCTTTCAGGTGATGTATAAATCCCAATTAAAAAAATGGACCCTTATGACTGGTTCTCCTTTGCAAAACCTATATACTGTATTTATACATGGCAACTTCCAAATAATGAATTGATTTGCATTAAAATAACTAAAAATTCTCCAATGGAAGCTAAATTCCCACTGCTACCACTTCCCCTTGCAAACATGCTTTTCAAATACTTTTAATGCGAATATGCATGCAAAAGGTAGGTATTTTTGAGAATTTGTTTAGTCATCCATGTGCACATAATGCCATTATTTTTCAGACTCCACTTGAAGGTTGCATTTGTTTTGTACTAATCCATAAAGCCTCTGCCCCTCATGAGATCAGCTTTCATGCACTCACGGTGTTCCCTAAAAATATGATCCTTTCCTGGTAGTGAGATTATATGTGGCTACATTGTTAAATTAAACTGAAGTGGCTTGTCTTCATACTCTGGTTATGCACAGTATCTTCTCCCACATCTCCAAGAGAAAATCCAGCTAAAACAGTTTAGGTGGTAATTTTGTCTTTAAATTCTTCACACTAAGAAAACTAATAAAACCTTTTTGGGGAATTCCGTATGATTCATCACTGTGAAAATGCTCTTTTAGAACCTTTATCTTAAGAGTGTGGTTTAGTGCTGGTTTAGGTAGGTGACAAAACAGGTTTCACCAACTTAAGGTCATAAAGAAACTCTGTTATGGAGCAAGCCGTCCAAGATCTTCTAGCATTAGTTCCACCATTAACCACCTAAAACAGCTTTGAGCATCAAAAGACCAGCTTGGACTAGTTAGAAACCAACCAACATATTAAAAATGTATTATAGTCTATGTTTACACTTCATCACTATAATGAAGATATGTTTGTGTCCTTTCTGCCCACAGTATGTGTTTGTGTCTCTACTGTCCAGAGATAGCGTCTATGATGTGTTGAGACGCATCTGCACACATCTACAGGTGAGAATTTAGTCAGTGCCTCTGGGTTTTTATGTCGAGAACATGTAAACAGTGTTAGCCTGATGACAAATGGGTGATTATCATGTTGCCGTCTGTCATACAGGTAAATGGGAAGAAGATCCTATGCCTCAAGCAGTACATGGATGAGCCCAATGCTTTATCTCTGGTAGGTTTAATCTCTCATTTGGTCAATTTTCATTCACAATATTACCATACAATGTAAACAAACTGTAAATGAATGTTTATATAAAAGGGATGTATAAAAACTGCGTTATCATTGGGCACAGTTCATGCTTAGTGAATCCTAGTGTGACCTGTATTTCCATGTGCTGGTGTAGGATGAGTTCCCTGTTCCTGAAGTTTTCCCTGTACCAGATGAATTTCCTCCAGTGCTAAAGTGGAGGAGGAAGCCATCAGTGGTGTCTGTAGCTTCTTCTTTACCGGACTTACTGGGAAACTCCACCGCCAGCCTGAATGCCGTAGACGCCCCCTTCCAGACCGACAAACCTCTGGAAGGTGAGTGACTGACCAAAAAAGGTATTTAGATATATTTGGGAAATTATGCCACAGTAATACTATATTTTGGACCATGGTTTTATGGTTTTCTAAAGTTAAAGTTTCTTTTTTAAAGTAGCTAGAAGTATCATGTAAATAGCATGTGTAT
Organism: Garra rufa; assembly: GCF_049309525.1. Classification (NCBI taxonomy): domain Eukaryota; kingdom Metazoa; phylum Chordata; class Actinopteri; order Cypriniformes; family Cyprinidae; genus Garra; species Garra rufa. Next base: position 11,791,118 of record NC_133363.1, on the reverse strand, counting down.
ATATACAGTGGGGAAAATAATTATTTGATCCCCTGCTGATTTTGTACATTTGCTCACTGACAAAGAAATGATCAGTCTATAATATTAATGGTAGCTTTATTTTAACAGTGAAAGACAGAATAACAACAGAAACAATCCAGAAAATGCATTTTAAAAAAGCTATGAATTTATTTGCATTTTAATGAGTGAAATAAGTATTTGACCCCTTTGCAAAACATGACTTGGTGGCAAAACCCATGTTGGCAATCACAAAGGACGTTTCTTGTAGTTGGCCACCAGGTTTGCACACATCTCAGGGGGGATTTTGTCCCACTCCTCTTTGCAGATCCTCTCCTAGTCATTAAGGTTTCAAGGCTGACGTTTGGCAACTCGAACCTTCAGCTCCCTCCACAGATTTTCTTTGGGATTAAGGTCTGGTTACTGGCTAGGCCACTCCAGGACCTTATAGTGTTTCTTTCTGAGCCACTCCTTTGTTGCCTTGGCCATGTGTTTTGGGTCATTGTCATGATGGAATACCCACCCACGACCCATTTTCAGTGAGAGAAGGAGTTTCTCACCAAGATTCGACGGTATGATGCGGTGAAGTTGTCCTGTCCCCTTAGTAGAAAAACACCCCCAAAGCATAATGTTTCCACCTCCATTTTTGATGTTGGGGATGGTGTTCTTGGGGTCACAGGCAGCATTTCTCCTCCTCCAAACACGCCGAGATGAAGTGATGCCAAAGAGCACGATTTTGGTCTCATCTGACCTCAACACTTTCACCCAGTTCTCCTCTGAATCACTCAGATGTTCATTGGGACTGTTAATGTGCTTTCTTGAGCAGGGGCAACTTGCGGGCACTGCAGGATTTAGTCCTTCATGGAGTAGTGTGTTACCAATTATTTTCTTGGTGACTATGGTCCCAGCTGCCTTGAGATCATTGACAAGATCCTCCCGTGTAGTTCTGGGCTGATTCCTCACTGTTCTCATGATCATTGAAACTCCACGAGGTGAGATCTTGCATGGAGCTGGAGACCAAGGTAGATTGAGAGTTATTTTGTGTTTTTTCCATTTGCGAATAATCTGACCAACTGTTGTCACTTTCTCACCAAGCTGCTTGGCGATGGTCTTGTAGCCCATTCCAGCCTTGTGTAGGTCTACAGTCTTGTCCCTGACATCCTTGGACAGCTCTTTGGTTTTGGCCATGGTGGAGAGTTTGGAATCTGATTGATTGATTGCTTCTGTGGACAGGTGTCTTTTATGAAATTTGTCACCTGTATAAAAGACACCTGAGAGCCAGAAATCTTGCTGATTAATAATGGATCACATACTTATTTCACTCATTAAAATGCAAATAAATGTATAACTTTTTTGAAATGCATTTTTCTGGAATTTTAAATAAACCTACCATTCAACCTACCTGATAATTTCTTTGTCAGTGGGCAAATGTACAAAATCAGCAGGGGATCAAATAACTATTTTCCCCACTGCATGATAATGAAAATCTATCCTAGTTTTTTTGGGTAGGGTAACAATGGGTTAGAGGTTATGAAATGTTCAGTGCTGCATATTTCAGATGTATCTTGCAAGTTTTGCATGTTCTGTCATATGAGTCTTTGGAAATTTACACTATACAGGGTTCCCACAGTGATTTAAATCTGTTCATTCAAAAGATGAATTTTGACCTGAGAAATCTTTATGAAGTGGTTATAATAAAGACTCTTGTAATTATAAATGACTGGCAATGTTGTGGAAAAGTCATATTTTTTTAAATAAATACTACTACTACTACTAATTATATACAGTATATATAGCACTTACTGAAATAAGAATATAAAATACTGCTACCAATGAGAGAAAAAAATCCCCCAGCCTTGCGCATTATCAGGTCATTTTTGTGCTGTGCTGCTGATGGTAAAGCCAGGTGAAATTCTGCAGTGGGAAATGCATTAGCCATGAGCGGATTAATTTTTCAGACCAGAGAAATTAATGTCAGGTAATGTCCCCATTTTATCACATTTTTTTCTTGGGAGGGAATGAAAAAATGTCCATTAAATGATTTCATTCTGTTCAGGAGAAAGCTGATCACCTCACTTTGACGTCATATGTCTGCTCACGTTGTGAGTGTTTGGTTCTCTCAGTGTGTGTGTGTGTGTGTGTGTGTGTGTGTGTGTGTGGACATGAGGCAGGAACAGTCCTGTTTGCTCGGATTCATTATGCAATATGAGATTAAACCTAGAAGGAGATTTTAGAAAGTAGAGATAAAACATTAAAAACCAGCCTCTGCTAAGATTAATAGATCTAATACTTTTAAATGCTTGTTTGTGTAATATAAAAAAACATTTGTGGTCAAATGGTTATGGGTTGTCGACATATGATATAGAATTTTTATTTCAACAAATGCTCCGCATAGTCTTTCAATTAATATGAGAACTGTATGCATTTCTAAAATACTTTTTAGGGTCTCTAAAAGACAGGACTTAAATCATTATGTCATGCATTTCCTCATCCTGTGATATTTTTCTGTCGATTTCAGATCAAAGTTTGGAAACCAAGAAGATCCTCCTGACAGAGACGATACCAGAATTGGGCCAGATGGAGTACCAACTACTGAAATTCTTCATCCTGCTGTGAGTTTGGCTGGACATCCTTGCTTTGTGTCTATGCTTTTGCTTTCTGGTGTGTTGTTTCAAAGCACCTAATTCAGTGGTATCTGTTATTTTCATACACAAAAAAATCACTTATATCACTTTTTATTCAAAGTAAAGGTATTGTGTTGAAATTCCTCAATTAAAAATCAAAGACTAAAAAAACATTTGTGGAAAAAAGTATGCACACTTAATCGTACTTCAGTAAAACTCAACTTTTTTCTAAGCTTTATAAATAGATCAAATCCCAAGGCAGGGGAGATTTTCTCATTACTTGGACGGACAAACTTGCATTTGCTTGCCAGTCCACCTGTTCCAGTAATCCGTCCCCATCGTCATCCGGCCTGATTTATGTAGTTTATGTGGTGCAGCGGGGATGAACTCAATCTAGAGAAGTAAACTGCCATGCATGTAAACTGGCTATTCATATCATGCAGTGCCACGTGCACACGCCAGTGGGGTCTGCTGTTTGTTTTCAGAAAAATAGAAATAGAAGAGTTGTTACCAGAAAAAATGTTTTAAAACAACAATTTCGACAGAAAAGATATTGGGACCTGCAGATTATAATGATTATAACAACAAATTCAAACATACACCCCACTAAATACATTAAGAGTTCCAAACACTGTTAGTTTTCAGAACTTCTTTTTTCAGAACAGATTTTTACTACTATTTATAAAAAAAAAAAATTAAAGCTGTTTTTTTAAATACTGTCTGAATTTGCCATGATTATTTGTTTAATTAAATTATGAGGTTTTTTTTGTTGTTTTTTTGAGCAATGAGTCCAATGCAACCATGGTTATGTGTAGGTCAAAAAGAAACTCACAACACTGCCATCTGGTGTCAATCTGAATAGATACAGTGCCTTGCAAAAGTATTCATACTCTTTCATTTTTTCAAGTTTTTAGTTGCTGTCTTATGTTAAACTGCTTTAAATTACTTTTTTTCCCCACATCAATCTACACTCCATACTACGGTGACGCATTGCTGCCGCACACTTAATTTTTTTCCCACTCAGCTATGTCGTTATAACGAGATCTTTTCTCGTAAAAACGACATCTTTTCTCGTTAAAACGACATCTTTTCTCGTTAAAACGACATCTTTTCTCGTAAAAACGACATAATTATCTCGTTAAAACGACATCTTTTCTCGTAATAACGAGATCTTTTCTCGTAAAAACGACATAATTTTCTCGTTAAAACGACATCTTTTTCTCGTTATAACGACATATCATGTCATACGATCTGATCTGATGTTCCTGTTATAGACATTATGTGAGGGAGCTAAACGTTTGTCCGCGCTGCCTTCGCCACAGTTCTGACCTAAAGGAGGATGCACGCTGCTGGAGTTAGAATACACTAGCTATATATAGCCTATAGAAATACACTGTTTTAATAATTTTAATGTAATTGTTTCAATTGTAGCAGCATGTTTATTAGGATTAATCTCCATACTAATCTGCCCTCAGACCCAGAGGATTTAAGATGATCAGATCAAAACTGTTATTTCTGACTCTGAGCTTGGAATATTATTTGGATGAAAGTTTGATTTTACAGAAAATGTAAATAGTATTAGAAATAAATAAAAGAAAAATGACACACGGTTTGATCGTGTTATGATTATGATGATTTCGTTCTGTTTAAAAAATGAAAATAAATAAAGCCAGATTTTTTTTTCATGAAAAGAGAGCTTATGCTTTAATATTTGTGCGTGAGCGGCCCGGAAAAGCCACTTTTCGACTCAGCTTGTCTTTACGGTCTGTCCCATCATGCAGAATAAATGTTCGTCTGATGTACCGCTCTGGGCTGCGTTCTCCGATAACGTTGTCTCTTAGCGTGCTACGAAGACTCAAAAGGTACACCTTAACTACAGCTATACCTTTCCTACGTGTGTTCTCCAAACTATACCTTAGGATATTGCTTAAGGTAAACCTTCTTAAGTGCGACCTTAGCAGGTGCTGTCCATGGTGGAGGTGCTGAATAGGTTGATATCGATGCCTCGGTGATCGATTGTGCGCTCTTTCTTTCACAGCGGTATAGGTAAAGTATTGAGAAAACAATGTTTTTTTTTTAATAAAGAAGCGTTTTAGAAATAGTACAAACTGCATTTATCGGGGCTCAATGAAATATGTACATGCAGAAATACATGTGTATGTGTTTCAACTTATTCTCATCATTTTGCGTACGAATAACACGACTTTGCAATAGCGTGTAATGCATAAGCCAAAGTCCAATTTTGCGTGCATATGATACGCCAATCCTTCCAATTAACTTCAATGGAGAGAGGATGCGTATAAATACCACGCATCATCTTTTATATAGATGATATAAAAGATGATGCGTGGTATTTGTATGCATCCTCTCTCCATTGAAGTTAATGGGAAGGATTGGCGTATCATATGCATGCAAAATTGGACTTTGGCGTATGCATTACACACTATTACTCTCCACGCACGGCGCCGTCTTTGATTTAAAACAAGTACTCAAGGTCTCGCTGCCATAGCTATAAAGTTTGTGTAAACTCATCTTTCTTTATATAGACTCATAGCCTTTTCTGTCAAATGGTTCGCCCGCTGATGTGCCTCGAGATAGTAATTAAAAAAAGCTAACAACCATGGAAACTTTATTAATGAAAACACTTCCATACACTGGCCAGAACTGGTCCCCCGACTGAGCCTGGTTTCTCCCAAGGTTTTTTCTCCATTTCTGTCACCTGTGGAGTTTTGGTTCCTTGCCGCTGTCGCCTCTGGCTTGCTTAGTTGGGGACACTTTCCAGCGATACCGTATACTATTTGAACTGAACTGGATGATGATATCACTGAATTCATTGATGAACTGCCTTTTACTGAAAATTGATTGTTTACAATAATGCGTTACTTACACACTATTGTGCTGTTTAAATACTGTGCAGTTGCTTTGACACAATCTGTATTGTTAAAAGCGCTATATAAATAAAGGTGACTTGACTTGACACTGGGTGTAGGCTATAACAACTTAAGTATTTTATGTGTAAAATTTTAAAGTAAAAAATGCAATTTTAATACTAAATCAGATTTTATATTAAATGTTCATATAAAATTTTCTATTTGTAATTAAACTGCGATGTAAAAAAGCTTTTTGCGTGGTGCCCACTAGCGGTATGAACCGCCAGCAGCGGTAAGGTATAGCTAAGAGCGCTCCAGACCAACCTTACGAACGTATGACTTACAGAAGGTATACTTAACTAAGAAGGTTTCGGAAAACACATATTAACGATAAGGTACTTCTTAAGGTACAACTTAAGAACGACGTAGCGTTAAGGTGGTTTCGGAGAACCCAGCCCTGCAAATTAGTCACAATAACGTTTCTTTGCAAGTCTCATATAAAGCTCACTGCACTTTTCGGGTCGGCGGTACCAGCGCGATCCCTTACTTTGTGATTACAGAGGAATGAAATATAAATGTCTGCTTTATTTTATGTACTTCCACAATAACAACAAAACGTTACAAATTGCCTTTGTAAAAATACAGGGTGCGCTCTCGCAATTTATGTCTCTCTATGCAGCTTGAAAGGTCTACTTCAATAAAAGAATCGAAAACAAAATTGTGTTTACTTAATTCGTATAAATCCAACAAGAGGTAGTGTACAGTCTTTCCCGTGTGAGTTCATTATCTGTTACCTACCATTGTGCTTACAGCCAGCGCAGCATATTTCCACAGTAGGCTATAATCCAGATGAAAAACCGGATTCGTGGCTTGATTCAGCTAAAAATAAAATTTAATAATATATAATAAATAATGTATAATTTGTATATAATCATAAGTATCAAGGCCGCCCAGGCATGTTCAATTAATATTCAAGCAATAAGCTCATGTGTTTTACCCACGAACAAAAATATGAAGAATCAAGCTTTTCGTTTTTCCGTTTCTCAAACAAAATGAAATAATAATAATAATAGGCTACTCAAATTGTTATTATGCTTATTATTATTATTATTATTATTATTATTATTATGATTATTATTAGGCGTATTATTATTTTTATTATAAAATCTTTTTGATTGATTTAACAGCAAATCGAAATATGAGCAGAAATAAATAAATAGAATTCATAATAAGGAAAATATAATAATAGGCCTAATAATAATAATAATAATAATAATAATAATAATAGCCTATTATTATTATTATTATTATTATTTCGTTTTGTTTGAGAAACAGAAAAACGAAATTAAGCTAGATTTGTTTGTATTTTTGTATTTGTATTTATTCTGCATGATGCGATAGACATGAAGACAGGTTGAGTTAAAAAAGTGACTTTTCATTGCCGCCCACATATAATTATTAAAGCATAAGCTCTCTTTTTACCCACAGACAAAAATACTAAACTGATTTTTTTTTTTCATTGATTTTGTCCATTTTTGAAAAGGAACGAAATTATTATTATCATAATGCAGCCAAACCGTTTGTCATTTCTATTTTATTTCTTTATGATCGTATTTAAATTTTCTGTAAAATCAAACTTTCATCCAAATAATATTCCAAGCTCAGAGTCGATTATTCAGAAATAACAGTTTTGATCTGATCATCTTAAATCCTCTGGGTCTGAGGGCAGATTGGAGATTAATCCTAATAAACATGCAGCTACAATTGAAACCAATACATTAAAATTATTAAAACAGTTTATTTCTATATATAGCTAGTGTATTCTAACTCCAGCAGCGTGCATCCTCCTTTATGTCAGGACTGTGGAAAAGGCAGCGTGGACAAACGCTTTGCATAATACACAATAACATAATCATATCATCTATAACAGGAACGTCAGATCGTATGACATATTATGTCGTTATTACGAGAAAAAGATGTCGTTTTAACGAGAAAATTATGTCGTTTTAACGAGAAAAGATCTCGTTATTACGAGAAAAGATGTCGTTTTAACGAGAAAATTATGTCGTTTTTACGAGAAAATATGTCGTTTTAACGAGAAAAGATGTCGTTTTTACGAGAAAAGATCTCGTTATAACGACATAGCTGAGTGGGAAAAAAAATAAGTGTGTGGCAGCAATGCGTCACCGTACCATACACCATAATGCAGAGCAAAAAAAAAAATGGTTTTTAACATTTTTGCAAATTTATAAAAATAAAAAAAAACTTAAAAGATTCCATTGCATAAGTATTCATACCCTTATCTGGGACAGTTGAAATTAAGCTCAGGAGCATTCATATTGCTTGTAGATGTTACTACACTTCAGGATTGCATCAAGCCACACATCTTGGGAAGAGTTCAGCATTGAAGGTTCATAGAAGCATTTAGTCTCTGTTATCCTTAATGAAAGATGTTTGAAACAACCAGGACTCTTCCTAGAGTTGGCCTCCTGGCCAAACTGAGCAACTGATGGAGAAGGGCTTTGGTTAGACTGCTGACCAAGAACTTGATGGTCACATATTTTGAGAAAGAAGAAACCTATAGAAGGACAAACATCACTGCAATACTCTGCCGATCTGGGCTTTATGGCAGTGTGGCAAGATTCAATCCTCTCCTTAGTGAAGAGACATGAAAACACACTTGAAATTTGCAAAAAAGCACCTGAAGGACCCTCAGACTGTAAAAAACAAGATTCCCTGGTCTGATGAACCTCAATTCCAAGCATCATGTTTGAAGTAAACCAGGCACTGCTTATCATCTGCACAGTAGCATCCCAAAAGTAAAGTGTGGTGGAAGCAGCCTCATGCTGTGGGACTGTTTTTAAAGGTCCCATATTCTCAAAATCAAAATTTCCTGGCTTTTTTCATGATAACTGAGGACTATGGGCTATGTAACTACCATATGAGTTTCAAAACAGTCAATCCACAGTAAACTGCACACAGCCTGCTTAAAGTAGCTGTTCATTTTCACGAGGCGCTGTGACTTCCGCAAAAATGTGACGTCCGATCTACTCAGTCACCGCCTTCAGTCACCACCCCCAGCACCAACCACGTCCCACCCTCCTTTTGTCAAACCCAGACAACATCGCGTCGATAACATTGCGAAGCAACAACAACACGAAAACAAGTCGAGAAAACCCTGTTCAGTCGATAGATGTCGAAACTACATCATTGCACAGGCTTCAGAACAACGTGAATATAAGAGACTAGGGATGGGAATCGAAAACCGGTTCTTGTTGAGAACCGGTTCCCAGTGTTTCAATTCCTTTGAATCGTTTGCAAAATTTGCAAACGATTCCCTTAACGATTCCAGTGGGCACGAATGACGTCATCACGCGCATTGCGTAACGTACGCACGTTGCGTAGCTTACGCTCAGTCAATAGTAAGCATGGCTCCTAAGCGGAACAAACGCTCAAAAGTCTGGTTGTATTTCACCAAAAAAGACGAAAATAGGGCAACTTGCAGCGTAGATATTTCCTCAAAGGGAGGAAATACCACTAACATGCTAAAACATTTGCGCACACAGCATGCAATAACAATAAAAGAATGTTGCGTTTTCGATCCGCTCCGGACTAACAGTTCTCAACCCAGCAGCGGCAGCAGCAGCAACAACGTTATTTCCTCGGCTAATAAAACTGATATTTAATAACTAATAACTAATTAACTAACAAACACTGCCATCATATTAGCTGTGTAAAACTTGCTGTTAGTAACGGTTAACGTTAAATGAACGCCTTCTCATGCATTACATTTTGATGACCATCACATAAGTCCAGAAAGGTCACGTATCGTTCCTGAAAAAGCAGATATGCTTATTTTTTTGCAAAATAATTGTTAAATCTTCATAGCAAGCTGATGGTTGCAGATTTGCAAAATGCACAGTTCAGCTGCATTTTACACTGTATTGTATTTGTCACTGGCTGACAGTTCTATTTTTGAGTTCATATATATCCTTTTAAAAAGGAGAATTTTAATTTCTATTAGAAAATGTTGGACATTCTTGTAGAATTGCCACAAAATAATTTATGTTGTATTTTGTTAATTTTACAGAAGAATATTTATTTTATTATTTAATAAATTTTCTCATTGGTGATGCTAATCAACAATTTGTTGTCCCTTTTCTTCTAAATGAGAATCGATAAGGGAATCGATAAAGAATCGAATCGTTAAGCAGAATCGAAAATGGAATTGGAATCGTAAAAATCTTATCAATTCCCATCCCTATAAGAGACCACTGGCACGTCAACTTCAGCCTCTTTCACACAGCCATTCCGGTAAATACACGGATAATGTGTCCCATGATTTGTTCCGGAGTTGTTTGATTTGGTTCATTCACAGTTGTTTTCCGGAATCTGTGCGTGCTTTACACACAACCCATAAAGACATGTGACGTTTGGATGTGAGATGTAATGCGACGCGTACGTTTCACTGATTGTTAAACTGAAACTAACCTGAACAAACTGTGCTTCAGCGCTGATAGTGAGGAGCTGGCTCTGCCCGATCGCCGCTTCATTCCACTTTGCACGTATTTTTTCATCGTGAAGAGTCGCAGGGTAACGTGCATCATCACTACAACACTGCCTTTATGGTTCTGGCTTTTGTTCACACAGTGCTCGTTCCCGTAATTTTCCAGAATCAGCGCGCATTGTGAAAGGGGCTTTACTAAAGCAACAGTTATGTAGCCTACTGCATTCGGTGTTTGAAAAAGAAAAAACATTAATGATCATTATGAAATATCCTGTTGAGTATCAGCAGGCTAGGCTCTCTCTATGGCTCTGGGTTCGGCTACAACGATACATGACCGTAGTTACCTGTGATTGGCCTGGCTGTGCGTCACTCAGAAAACAACAGGCCAATCAGAAGAGAGGCTCATGAATATTAATTAGATGGGCCAAAATCGACCTGTTTTTGACAGAGCTCCTAAAAAAGGAGCTGTAAAAATATATTGAGATGGATTTTGGCACTTATACCGCAAATATATATTCTTAAGGACATCAACAACTAAAATAAACCTCCAGAAATGTGTACAATATGGGACCTTTAAGCAGCAGGGACTGAAGGACAGAGTAGAAGAAAAGCTCAATACAGCAAAATATACTGATAGGTTTAATGAAAACTCAGACTGGGCAGAAGGTTCACCTTCCAACTGGACAATGACCCCAAGCACACAGCAAGAGTTGCTTATAGACAACTCTGTGAATGTTCTTGAATGGCCAGAGCCTGGGCCTGAACCCAATCAAACATTTCTGGAGAAACCTGAAAATGTCTGCCAGCCCCTATCCAAGCTGACAGAGCTTGAGAGGTGAAGTGGTGAGAATAACAGCTAATTGCCAAATGCAGATGTGCAAAGCTTGTAGCATCATACCCAAAAATACTTGAGGCTGTAAAGGAGCTTCAGCTAAGTACTGAGTTAAGGGTATGAATACTTATGCAATGTGCTTATTTCAGATTTTCAGATTTTTTTAATACATTTACAAAGTTGTGACAATTCTGTTTTTTGCTTTGTCATTATGGCGTATGGAGTGTAGACTGAAGTGGAAAAAAGTAATTTAAAGCAGTTGAACATAAGGCAGCAACATAAAACAGAAAAAACTGACACTGTAAGGCACTGTATATAAAGGCTGTCTGTTATCTCATCGCTCTAATTAGTTTCAAGTGGGTCACGTATAGTTACAGTGTTCTGGTCTTCTATTTCCATTTGAAAAGCAAGCTGTTTATGTAAGTCTAACTTCTGTCTCATAGCATTATCCTGCTCATCCTGTCGTCGTGTTACCTGGCCTTTCGTGTCTGCAGCCTGGAGCAGCAGCTCTCTTTCCTCAGCAACAACCCTGCACTGACTCTCAGAGAGAGGTAAAAGTAATTCCACACTGTCTTACGTCATTCACTCCGGTCTTATAGATCATTTACCAGCGCTGTCTGTCTGCCCACACAGGTAACTACTGAGGGTCACCACTGCACTTCACAGGAAAGTCGGTCCGGCGCTGGCGCTTTCTCTGCCTCTGTGACGACAACTATGCAAAACAAACTCTCTTACGTATTTATGCAAAGTCTCGGATTGTGTTAACAATGAGTCTGACTTAGGAACAGATGACTGGAAGTGTTCTTTCTGTGTTAATGGATGCAAGAAGAAAGGACCTGATGGGCCTACACAGAAGACTGCAAGCTCTATTTATTACAATGGTGGAATATTATGGAAGCCTGTTTCCACCGACAAAACTCTTCTTGTGGTCACTTGTCACCTAATAAGGGCAAATGTATCAATCGCTCTACTTCAAACCAGTCAAATGACTTTCAGTAGGTTATCAATATCTTGAATATGTATAGCTCAGGATCTAATGCAGTACATTTAGATAAGATTATTTTATTTATTTATATGCAAGCCACTTGCCATGTCCTGGCTCTTCCAATAGGATTTAGTTGACAGCATCTTGAAATGATCTAGTATGTCTACATATCAGGTCATCATCAGTCTTACTATGTGTTCGCAGCTTAATCGGCTCAAGTCAGAGACCTGGGCAGAATGTTTATGGCATATTGAATGTTTACTCAAGTAAATCTTGAAGCTGTAGAATCCGTGGACAATAAAATAGTGCATTTTCATGTACTTTCCAGAGGTTATCATTGTGCAGATTTTTAGGTTTACCTTATAGTAATGTTTACCAATAGTAAGAAAAGTCAAACTTTTTGAAATGGAACTGTTAATTAAATTCTAGACATTTTTTTTGATACATCAGGCTTCTTATGGCTCATACAGATGTACAGAATAGAGCTCACACTTGAAAAGGAAAACTTCAGAGGTCCAATCTGAGTAGAAATATGCAATTTAGTGCAATTGATAATATTTAAACGGCTAAAAAATAAGATGCAATATCAGTGAGATCTTTATAACAGTGTTGCAGATTACGTCAAATAAATATAAATATAAGCTGTTATGCTATATCTCTAAGTAATATGTCAAAAATAATAGTCAAAGGCCTGATGTATCATATTTGTGACTCTGGACTACAAAACCAGTCTTAAGTAGCACAAGTGTGTTTGTAGAAATAGCCAAAATACATAGTATGGGTCAAAATTATTGATTTCTCTTTTATGCCAAAAATCAGATCTAATTCCATCAAGATATTTTGTAAATCTCCTACTGTAAATATACCAATATATAATTTTTATTAGTAATATGCATTGCTAAAAATGTCATTTGGACAAGTTTAAAGACAATTTTCTCAATATTTGGATTTTTTTGCACCCTCAGATTTCAGATTTTCAAATAGTTGTATCTCAGCCAAATATTGTCCTATCCTGGAAAGCTTTTTTTTTTTTTGTTTACAGCTTTCAGATACTGTATAAATCTCAATTTAAAAAAAATGACCCTTATGACTGGTTTTGTGGTCAAGGGTCACATTTGATGGTCACATTTTAACAACAACAAAAAAATATATATGGATAATCAAGTAAACCTAAACTACTTTGGTCCAGTAAGTGTTCAAACTGAAATATTACCAACAATATAAGTTATTCTTATATTTTCTTTACACAAATTTCACAGCAAAAAGACTGATGCTGGATTTGTTTACCATTATTAACAAGGGCCTTTTGTCAATCAGACAACTGATCAGTAGATGTGTGCAATAGTTTTTTCAGCAAAGTTTCGGTTATGCTGTAATTTAGAGGCCTTAGATATTTGCATATCAAATATGATACAGTAGACTTTAGAGGGTTAAGTAATCTCAAGTAAGCCAAAGTGATGTTCTCAATATAATTGGGCTGTAAACATGAGGCAGATGATAATCACAGCTATGTTGATTTGGGAACCAATAAAATTAGACCTAATACACACAGAAAACTGTTGCAAATTGACAAGTAAGTGACCTTGGATCATTTTAACCTCTGATCCTAAGGCAAAAGCATATACAAGAGCAAACTCTAGTGAAGAGCATAACATGGTCAGGTCATGGTCAGGACTCTGTACTAGTTGTCTTGTTCACTTTCTTCACCCGAGATGCAACATTCAAACCACAGGACTGTTTGACACATTACAATTAAGATTAATGTAGGGGATAATGCAGTCAGCCATTATTATAAAATAAATGTTGCAATTGGTAATGACCAGACAACTGTACATTTTCCTGCTTAAAACTTTGCTGCTTCAATATATAGGCATGACATATTGAGAGAATATGAATGGAAATCAAGTTTCAGGGATGGTGATCAGAATGACCCTAATAATGATGAAGTCGGCCAAGGATCAGACACATTTCCAGGTGCATAGTAAAAATGCATTGGATGTTTGGAAAAGTAGTGCAGTACGTTTTTGTGCCTTTATAGGTTTAGAGGAAAGTAAAAATAAAAATGAGCATTTTATCCCAGTGCAGCTTTAAACCTGTTTTACCCTACTGTGTAACAGTGTATGCAATGTTCACATTATATTTATTTAGTTAGTAAGTATAGAAGCTATATTTGCACACATTTTGATATATAACATAAATATAAATATAACAATTTAACTGAGCTGTGTTTTCAGTCATGCTATGTCACACTCCCACCACAAGACTGAGCTGTTGGTGTTTGACCACATGTGAAGTTGTTTCTTCAGTAGAACACAAACAAAGATTTTTAACTGTTTAACTGTTGCAGTCCGTCATATTATGGCAGTCAGTGGGACCCAAATGAAACCCTGCGACTTGTGGCAAAACATTGTTGGACATTGTGGTGGATCAGAGGTAAAAAATTATATAAATACATTGTTTGGTGTGTTAAGTGTTATTAAAAAATACAAGACGTTCCGCACTTTAAAAAATCTCAGAGGACGTGGTTGGAAGCCAAAAGTGACACCTGTGCTGGCCAGGAGGATAGTGAGAGAGGTAAAAAAGAATCCAAGGATCACCACCAAGGCCATCCTGATGAATCTGGGCTCTGCTGGTGGCAACATCTCAAGGCAAATAGTCCAACGGTCATTGCACACCGCTGGGTTCCACAGACGCAGACCAAGGAGGAGACCACTTCTCCAGATAAGGCACACAAAAGCCATCCCCCACAAATGTTTGGGAACTTAATGTTTTGTTTGTTTGTATTTTAGCCAGTGGACCAGGGAACCTAATCACAGTAAACCATGAAAAATGAGCAATACATCAAAATTCTCTACAACAACATCAGGCAGTCTGCAGAGAAACTTGGCCTTGGGCACCAGTGGACATTTCAACATGACAATGACCCAAAACACACAGTTTAAGTGGTAAAGAAATGGTTAGCAGACAAAACATTAACGCTTTGCAGTGGTCCAGCCAGAGTTCTGACTTAAATCCAATTGAGAGTCTGTGGAGGGAGCTAAAGATCAGGGTGATGACAAGGAGACCCTCCAAACTGAAAGAGTTGGAGCTCATCGCTAAAGATGAATGGGCAAAAATACCAGTGGAGACATGAAAAAAGCTGGTCAGCAATCATAGGAAGTGTTTGATTGCTGTAATAGCCAAAAAAAGGCTTCTATTGATTATTGAGAAGGGTATGAATAATTTTAGACATGCCACTTTTGTTCAAATGTAAATAAAAGCTGATAAATATATATTTCTTCCCAAGATGCCTCTTGTACATCGTCTTATTATCTTTTGGGAGAAGCCTGTGTCATTTTCAAAAAAAAAAAAGCCAAAGCCAACTAACAACGTTTACACCACATATTTTCCTGATGTAATTGTATTAATTATATTTATCAAACATTGAATCAGATCAAAACCTTTTACAAAGTTGTCCTAAATCCAATACGTTCTTTTCTTAGGACATCTTCGATTAACTTTTTTGATCCACTTCAAATGTTGACTGCTATAGCTTAGCTATGGTATGAATTTAAAATTTCGCAAATTTCTAATGTAACATAAGCCTATTTAATTCATATTTTCATATTCTTGCCAGTTATATAGCGCCTGAATGTAGAGTAAGTGTTCAGATCTGTTCAGAATTATTTTATTTTTCTACAAATAAATAATACCAACCAAATCCAAAATCAATGTGCAGCGCATGCCCACTGAGGACATCTACTGGTCATACACGTTTACGGCGATGCATGCGTGTCAGGTTTTAAATAAAATGCTGTTTAACTCAATAACACCAAATTCCCATTTGTGTACACTTTTCTTCCCGCCTTAGTCCAATCTCCCGAAGAACTGACGATCCTTCTGTGCTCATTTAGAGTTAATATGTCTGAAATACAATCTACTCCTTAACTGGAGAATCGCTTCAACCGGAAAAGATTTAAAGACAGCCCCGTTTTGCACACGTCTCTCCAACACAGAACCAGTATGTCAGGTGATCTGTTCAGAGAAACCGAAACTTAAGTGTTACTGAGCTGTTGTTTGTCTGTATTCACCTGTGTACTGTACATAAAGTGATATGGCAGAGGCAACTATTTCTCAGGACCAGTTCAGCTGTCCAATCTGTCTGGAACTGCTGAAGGATCCAGTGACACTTTCTTGTGGACACAGTTTCTGTATGAGCTGCATTACAGGCTGCTGGGATCAGGATGAACACAAGGGAGTGTGCAGCTGCCCTCAGTGCAGACAGACTTTCACGCCAAGACCTGCGTTAGGCAAGAATGTAATGCTTGCTGAAATGTTAGATAAACTGATAAAGCCCAAACTCCATACTGTGGTTCCTGCTCAGCACTATGCTGGACCTGGAGATGTAGAGTGTGATGTCTGCACTGGAAGAAAATGCAAAGCTGTGAATTCCTGTGTTGTGTGTATAGAATCTTACTGTCAGACTCATTTTGAACGCCATGAGGAATTTCATTCAGGTTCTGGAAAGCGACACAAAATAACCGATGCCATAGGACGACTCCAGGAGATGATTTGTCGTGAGCATGAGAAGCTTTTGGAGATTTACTGTCGCACGGATCAGCAGTGCATTTGTGTGCTGTGTATGATGAATGAACATAAAACCCATGACACTGTCACAGTTGCAGAACAGAGAACAGTGCAAGAGGTATGAACTTATCTTTTCTTTCAGTCATCTGACGCAATACACTTGGTCATGGTAGTGCATTTGTGCATTTCATTTTACTGGTTTTCAATTTTTGTCCTACAGAAACACTTGAAGGAGAGACTAAGGCAGCATATCCAGGAGGTTGAGAAAAAGATTCAGGAGCTGAGAGAGGCTGTGAACTATCATAAGGTGAGTTTTGAGAAGAACAACTGCTGGCAGTAACTGAGCTTAAAGGGATACTCCACCCAAAAATGAAAAGTCTGTCATCATACATCCACCCTCATGCTGTCTCAGATGTAGGCCCACTGTCACTGTCTATGTCTGTTATTTTCAAGCAGAGAAAATGATTAACCTCTATCTAGTCCATATAATGCAAATGGGATGGGTCACTAAAAGTTGACGTTTTAAAAACCATGCAAAACAAACTCAACAATAATTCATCTGAACAAAGTTAATAGATTAATAAGTGTGTTCAGAAGTGAAATGATAGGTGGATGTGAGAAAAAATGAAAAAACAAAACAAAACAATAATGGTTGGTCAGAAGTGATGGTTTATTGTTCAAAAGGTTTAAAATATTAGTATTTCTCTCTCTCTCTCTCTCTCTCTCTCTCTCTCTCTCTCTCTCTCTCTCTCTCTCTCTCTCTCTCTCTCTCTCTCTCTCACACACACACACACACACACACACACACACACACACACACACACATACACACACCCTATTATTTAGCCTCAGAGGACAATTGTTCATCAACTGGATTACTGTCTTGCTTGCTTTGTATGGTTTTTGAAGCATCCACTTACATTATATGGACTCACAGAGATTAATTATTTTTCTAAAAAGCCTGTGTTTCTCGAAAAAAAAAGAAAAGAAAGAAATGATCTCAGACAGCAATAGGGTGAGTAAATGATGAAAAAAAAAAAAGTTTTATTTTTGGGTGAAGTATCATTTAACCCAGCAATAGCTTACCACAGTGAGGGAAGAATTATTTGATCCCCTGCTGATTTTGTACATTTGCCCACGGACAAAGAAATTATCAGTCTGTAATTTTAATGGTAGGTTTATTGTAAAACAGAATAACAAAAAAAAAAAAAAAGTCAAAAAAGTTATAAATTGATTTGCATTCTAATGAGTGAAATAAGTATTTGATCCCCTATCAATCAGCAAGAATTCTGGCTCCCAGATGTCTTTTATACAGGTCATGAGCACTGCTTAGGAGGACTCTCTTAAAGGGAAAGGAAATCTTGCAAAACATGGCTTAGTACCCAAAATTTTTGGTCAGACGTTTCTTGTAGTTGGCCACCAGGTTTGCACACTCTTCTTTTTGTCCCACTCTTCTTTGCAGGTCCTCTCCAAGTCATTAAGGTTTCGAGGCTGATGTTTGGCAACTCTAACCTTCAGCTCCCTTCACAGATTTTCTCTGGGATTAAGGTCTGGAGACTCGCTAGGCCACTTCAAGACCTTAATGTGTGTCTTCTTGAGCCACTCCTTTGTTGCCTTGGCTGTGTATTTTTGGGTTACTGTCATGCTGGAATACCCATCCACAACCCATTTTCAATGAGGGAAGGGGGTTCTCACCCAAGATTTGATGGTATATGGCCTCGTCCATCGTCCCTTTGATGCGCTGCAGTTGTTCTGTCCCCTTAGCAGAAAAACACCCCCAAAGCATAATGTTTCCACCTCCATGTTTGACGGTGAGGATGGTGTTCTTGGGGTCATAGGCAGCATTTCTCCTCCTCCAAACATGGCGAGTTGAGTTAATGCCAAAGAGCTTGATTTTGGTCTCATCTGACCTCAACACCCAGTTCTCCTCTGAATTAATCAGATGTTTACTGGCAAACTTCAGACGGGCCTGTACATGTGCTGTCTTGAGCAGAGGGACCTTGTGGGCGCTACAGGATTTCAGTCCTTCACGGCGTAGTGTGTTACCAATTGTTTTCTTGGTGACTATGGTCCCAGCTGCCTTGAGATTAGGGGTGGGAGAAAAAATCGATTCTCTGATGCATCGCAATTCTCTCTTCAACGATTCTGAATCGATTCTCAATATTTCAGAATCGATTCTGAGCTTGTTTTATTCCCTGCATATGGCACGTGTGCGCGCTAGAGATGCGGCAGGCTTCATTGCACAGAATTTGCACTGTGAGACACATGCGCACTGTTTGACAGTGTGTGCTTCCATCCGCCGTGTTTTTACTTAGATACGCTTTCATTTATGCCGTCTGGAATGCAGTACTATTAGATGGACGAAACTCGCCCACTGACAGACTTTCGCGTGCGCTTTGTGTTTGTTCGTCCTAAAGCTTGATTGGATGCGGTTAAATGCACTTGCATTTTCGAATAGTTTTGTATGAAACTGCACATACAGTCAGTTATGTTTATAGAATAGGACAAAACATCTGATATATCGAAATAGATCTGTGCATTAGTGGCGTTCTGTCCATATAAGCTGCTAATGTTCCGCATACCCAGGCTGTCTGAGAGAATGCGTTCACAGGTTAATATAAACATGATTATAAGTTGCTGTTGATCCCTTATCATTTAAGATGTAACTGAAAGCTTAATAAAGAATTGGGAATACGTACATCAAATTATTTATTTGCCAAACAACGGTAATTTTCTGTGAGTCTGTAATGTCAGTTACGGAAGTCTCCGATCAAGCCGATTCTCAGCATATATGTCGCCTCCGCTCTATTGCTATGACTCCTCAGGATTGATGCGCATTCTCTGATTGATGCGCGTGATTTAATTTGCGGGGTAAGCTGTCCGCGAAGCGCTCACCAAAAGCGGAAAGATGCGCTGTTGCTGCCAAACCTTGATTGCCGAAAATCATATTGTGTTTAATGCATAACTAACTCGACTAAATCAAATTAAAAAAAAAATTGTAACTGTATATTTTCATAATTTCTCAACAATTCAAAATGTGAAAGTCCACTGAAAAAAAAAAGTAATCTATAATGTACAGGGGGAAAAGAGGAAATATTAAAATATGATTTCTTCTCAGATTTCATTGGTGTTTGCAACGTTACTTGGCAATATTCTAAAGATATTATTATTTTTGGTATAATTATTGGTTTATTATTGTTTTCACTGTCTATGATCTAATCAGTAATAATCAAACAGCAGTAATGCAACTATTTTCTGTAAACTTTCGGAAGAACACTTGTTTTAAATAAGTAATTGTTTTAAAAAGTACCTTGCTTATATAATTTAAAAAATAAATTTTGCACAAAATAAATTTGATATAAAATGTATATGAAAATGTAGCCATGTGCAGTAATATTGAAAACTGAGAATGTGACGCATCGTGATATTTAGTTGATCATGTGAATAGTAATTAAACTGAATCTTGAAACTAGTGAAGATTCACACACTTACTTTTACAGAGATTCCAACTATAAACAAAAAGCATAGAAATGGCAATTTTACATTTTGTTCAAATGTAAAGTTGTAAAGATGTATTTGCACAGCAGAATAATTGATTGGGGAAAAAATACAGATCAAGAATCGTTTTGGAATCGGGTCGTGACTCCCAGAATCAGAATCGGATCGGATCGTGGAGTGGCTGGAGATTCCCACTCCTACTTGAGATCATTGACAAGATCCTTCCTTGAAGTTCTGAGGCTGATTCCCCACTGTTGTCATGATCACTGAAACTCCACAAGGTGAGAACTTGCATGGAGCCCCAGACCGAGGAAGATTGACAGTTATTTTGTGCTCCTTCTATTTGCGAATTTTTACACCAACTGTTGTCTCCTTCTCACCAAGCTGCTTGGCGATGGTCTTGTAGCCCATTCCAGTCTTGTGTAGGTCTACAATTTTGTCCCTGACATCTTTGGTCTTGGCCATGGTGGAGAGTTTGGAATCTGATTGGTCAAAGTCCCTTTAAGGCAAGTCATGTCACTCAGCGGCCATCTTTGAAACACTACTCGGACAGGCAAGTGCAGCTCCTATCTGTTTGAACGGGGAAACATCAAATTCTCCAAAACTGTTCACCAAGCTTACGATGAAATTTCATATTTTAAATCTCCAAAGAAATTCGACAAGAACTACCTCATAAATATGGTTCCTTGAGCTCCAATAGCATTTAAAAACACTTATTTTTACGGCTAAATGAGCCAGTGCGCATGCGCAGTACTTAGCGCACATCTTAAAGCGCCGATTGTTTCAATAGCAACCCGGGACTTCTAACGGCAACTGCAGTGACGCGCTGACTTTACTAATCAACTATTGGTTCTTTCACTAAGAAGGCGGGGCTTGGCGGCCATAATGAACGTTGCATTTTTCCCCATTCAAAACTATACGAGTGACATGTCTTGGGTATTCTATAGTCTTTGGAGTGATTCATTGCTTCTCTGGACAGGTGTCTTTTATACAGGTAACAAGCTGAGATTAGGAGCATCTCAGTTTGTTACCTGTATAAAAGATACCCGGGAGCTATAAATCTTGGAGACTGATGGGGAATAAAATATTTATTTTACTCATTAAAATGAAATTAAATGTGTTTTTCTAGATTTTTTTGTTTTTGTTTTTGTTTTTGTTATTTTGTCTCTCACGGTTAAAATACACCTACCATTAAAATTATAGACTGATCATTTCTCATGTCAGTGGGCAAACATACAAAATCAGCAGGGGATCAAATTATTATTTTCCCCACTGTAGACTAATGATAATGAGTCTTTTACAGCGCTCTTCACAGGCAGCAGTAAAGGACAGTGAGATGATTTTTACAGAGCTGATTTGCTCCATTGAGAGAAGTCGCTCTGAGGTGACACAGCTGATAAAAGATCAAGAAGAGGCTGCAGTGAGTCGAGCTGAAGAATTCTTAAAGCAACTAGAGCAGAAGGTTGCTGATCTGAGAACGAAAGAAGCTGAGCTAGAGCAGCATTCACATGCTGAGGACATCTGCTTTCTCCAGGTAACAAGATCTTTGATGAATGGGACAGCGGTCTTTAGTAATGTTTTATAATAAATTAGTTTCTAAATTAAATATACACAAAAAACATCTTTACTGGGATATGTCCCATCAGCTTTAATGTGTAACGTATTCTTAAAAGGATAGTTTACTCAAAAACAAGATTTTTTGAAGAAATTTGGAAAATGGGGAATAGAAACTCTTGGGTTACAAACATTCTTAAAAATATTTTCATTTGTTTGCAGTAGAAGAAATAAGTTAGTACTTGTTTGAAACAACATGTGGGGGACTAAATAATGCCAAAATTCTCATTTTTAAGTAACTATCCCTTTAAGTGTGAGACTGGCGGTTCAGTTTGGATGAGGATGACATGAAGGGAGATGGTAGTTCTGTGACACAGCAGTCAGCATCACACTAAACAAACTAAATAAAATCTAAATGTCTTGTACTGACATTTTCTATTTTTCATGTGAAAATCCTTTGTTGTTTGTGTTTACAGAGTTTCCAGTCACTCTCTGTCCTGCCTATGGACTCACCCAGCATCAACGTTAGCTCTCTTCTCTCTTATGATAATGTACAGAAATCTGTCTCTCATCTGAGAAAGAAACTTGAGGATTTCTGCCATAAGGAAATACAAATGATGTCTTTTAGAGGTGGGTCAATGTGCAAGTACAAAGCTGCAATTACAAAGTTAGTTATATTTATTATATTATTATTAAGACTTTACTTAGACGTGCTGCCAGAACAGCAAAAAAGACATTTATGTGGAGAGCCATATTGGGTCAGTAAGCAAACACTTTTAGTTTTTGACCTTTTATAAGACCTTAAGAATAATCAATGTAAGATTGTAATTGTCTGTTGTGGTGAAAACTAAAATACTAAAATAAAATAAAAACACAATGCAATTACTATAAAATGCATGTTGATTCTTTTTTTGTTGTTGTTGATCTCACACGTCTAACGTTTACTGATTTTCATAGTGAATTGCATCCAGATAATTCCCTTTACTGAACCCAAGACCAGAGAAGAGTTCCTCCAATGTAAGTTAGCAATACATAAAAATATAACTAAAAACATTTTATACTTAAAAACACAAACAGGTTACACACAGGTGACAGGTCTGTTCTGAAGAACTATGCTAAATGGCAAAAATAGGCTGTTAGGCCAAAAGGGAAGAGAGAAAAACTTATGTTGTTGATATCACAGTTTGCATCTCCATTCAAATTATACAGTCTTTTGTTTCAGATTTATCTGTTACTTGATAATATGCAGGCTATGTGCGCTTAGTGTAAATAGACGCTCTATTTTTTGCCCTATGTAGCCCGTGTCATATAATTATGCACATGATTAAGCCTAGTTAATTTAAAAAAATAGTATGACTACAAAACAGCACCTGTGGCAAATAATAGACACACATTCATTCTTATGACATTAGTATCAGTAAAACAACCTTTCATAATTTTTTTCTTCCTCCATCAGATCGCAGTCACTTTACTCTGGATCCAAACACGGTGAATAAAAACCTCTGTCTGTCTGAGGAGAACAGAATGGCTACTCACACAAACATATTCGAGTGGTATCCTGATCATCCAGACAGATTTGACTATTGGGAGCAGGTGTTGTGTAGAGAAAAAGTGTGTGGCCGCTGTTACTGGGAGGTTGAGTGGAACGGGAGTGTGGGTATATCAGTTGCATATAAGAGCATTACCAGGAAAGGTGCAGGTAATGCATCTTTGTTTGGATGTAATGGTCAGTCCTGGAAACTGTCCTGTAATCCCTTCAGTTTTTCGTTCCTTTATAATAACAAAGCGACAAAACTGCCTCTAGTGTCCAGCTCCTGTATAGGAGTGTATGTGGATCACAGTGCAGGAATTCTGTCATTCTATAAAGTCTCTGATTCAATGACCCTCATTCACAGAGAAAAGACCAAATTCACTCAGCCTGTTTATCCTGGTTTCAGGGTTATTGAGGAATCATCAGTGAAATTCTGTAATCCATAAATATTATAGGTGTAAAAGTTAGGATACTCAAAGCATCTAACCAAATATTCTAGAAATGAAAAGTATCTACTTTAATTAGGCTTTTTTAAGAGTAAATATTGTGGATTGTATTAGTGTCTTGAGTAGTAGTTTTTTTTTTTTTTTTTTTTTTTTTTTACAAATTTTAGTAAGGACTATTGGCCCAATGACAGCATCCAATGGTGTGGGTGAAGTCTTTGACCTGTGCTCCTGCAAAGTTCATTTAATTTATCAGGATTCAGTTTCAGTTTTAGTCTCTGTGTTTAATATGACTCCAATTTAAAGTGATCATTACAGTTAGACTGTATTTCTAATTAAAAACTGATAACAAATATTGGTTATGTCTTAATTCAGATATTTGATTATTCTGGCTATCCCATACTTTTAATTATTTTTATCTGCTATGCTGATGTATATTTCAATGACATTTCTAGGATAACACTATTCACACTATATCTCACTAATCTGATGTGACTCCAGTGTGACATTGTTATGAAAATAATTTTGTTGTAGTATTCTATTCACTTTCACGTCGGCTAAAATGTAAATTTCTTTACTCAATCTATTGAGACCATAACAACTGAACAAAAAACAGCTTTCATAAACATTTAACTAACCAATAAGCATAAAGATATGCGCTTACTATAACAACTCCTTAAAAATCTTGTTCTGGTTTTCTTCTTTTCTATATTTCCCTTCAGCTATAGCTTGTGTATTAATCTAGCTTTAAAATTCTTACAAACTGTCATTTATGACACATTGCAAGTTGGTTTGAGTAAAAGTGTCTGCCAGTTGAATAAATGTCAATGTATATCCTGCATTATGTTTTTTTTTTCTTTATCGGATTTATCAGTTTATGTCAACTATTAGTTTACATCAGTTCATCATTTAGAGTGAAAGTAGCTATTTATACTGCATACAAACTTAAATAAGACATAAAAAGAGACATATTGTTCTAGATTATAATTAGTTTGGGCTGATATGCTAGAAAAAAGATGAAAAAATGTAATTTACACAGCCATAAAAATAACATCTAAAAATTCATAATATAGTGTATTTCTACATTGTGAACCAAACCTGTTCTCCTTTGCAATGTGTCTCATATTTCATTAACAGCCACCAGATGGAGACATTACAAGCTATCTACAGTTAAAGTCTGCTGATTATTATTTGACCAAAATAAGAGGGATCATACAAAATGCGTGGTACTAACCTGAATAAGCAACTATTACAGAATGTTCAAACGCTCACTGATGCTTCAGAAGGAAACACAATGCATTAAGAATGAAGATGTGTACATTTTTTTTATTTACTGAAGATACTTACATGTTTCCCAGAAGACAAAACAAGTCAGATTTACCCTAAATTCACATTCAGAAAGTTTTATTAATGCATTGTGTTTCTTTCTAAGAGTTGCATAAGAGTCCTTTATTTGTCATCAATGTGAAAAATGAAGAAAAAAAAGATACAGTCATTGTTGCGAAGGGTTCAAAAACTGTTCGGGGACAAACAAAGGACTCATGAACAACTATCATTAAAAAAACAACAACTGTGGATCATTCAGGTAACAACACAGTTTTAAGAATTAAGTGTATGTAAACTTTTCAGCTTATTTTTATAATTTCAACTTTTTTTTATATTGTTCTATTGTTATTCAGGTCAGTACTTAATAAAAAAATAACATGCCTTTTGTATGATCCCTCTTATTTTGATCAAATAATGAACATTTAGCAGATTCTGCAAATGAAAACTTTTGACTTCAGCTATAAAGCATTATGTTTTCCTAACACTATATAAGTGGTTATTGTAATGATTTTTGCTGGTTTTAACGCATTTAATAAGTCTGACAAATCAGGTTCAACCTACAAAAATATGTTTATTTGTCATTGTACTGTAAAATATTTTGAAAGAAAAAAGGTTAGAAATCTCCACCTTCATATCATCACGTACAGTGTCATATTCTCCAGCAATTACATTATACTGGAATTAGGATATGTGCACAAAGACGTACAATAGCAGTGATAACCATTGACAAAGCATGATGGCAGATACAAGAAATTCATAGAGGCATGTTTTTTGTATGAAGCAAATGTTTAAAATTATGAAAAGAATCAATTATAAGCTTTTATAAAGTGCATGAGGCTACAGTCCTGTCTCTGGTGCACACTTTAATACATCAGTTTATACAGCCGCTAATACACTTACACTCAAAAACAGATATTGAAACCAGTCATGAAGAAACATTGCGCCATGAGCCTTTACTTTGCATATTACATTATGCTGTTAGCAGGCTTAAAGGCCTTCACAGTCATTATGCTATACTACATTGTCCTTCACTGTATGTATAATGAGCAGCAATAAACTACAATTTGGCATTTTATAATGCCTAGTCATACCTCTGGATATTTTGGTGAAAGTAACGCAAAAGAAGTGTAACACGTTACAATTTAGAGACAGTAATATTGTAATGTAACTAATTACTTTATATAATGTACTACATTTTGGAAGTAATTTACCCAACACTGGAAACATTTGTTAATTCATAAATTCATGATTCATTTAATCACCCTCATGTCACTTTTATCTTGTCAAATTTCTTGAAAAAAAATACTGAAGAAGAGCCTAAGTGGAATGTTCATGCTGCTCTTTTCCAAACAATAAAACTGATTTTTCTTTTTAAAAGAACTATTCATTCAAGTCAAATTTGAGTTAATCTACTGTATAAGAAATATATTATTAAACTTGAAGAACAAAAATGTACAGGTAATGTACTCACCCCCTTGTCATCCAATGTTCATGTCTTTCTTCAGTTATAAGGAAATTATGTTTGTTGAAGAAAACATTTCAGGATTTCTCTCCATATAATGGACTTTTATGGTGCCTGCAAGTTTGAACTTCCAAAATGCAACTTCAAAGGACTCTATTGTAGTGGCAGCCACATGTCACGTCCCTTCCTTTCCTTACCTAAACAATCACAGCCGAGGAAAGAAGGATCTTATCTAGCCAAACGATCGGTTATTTTAATTAAAAAAATTAACATTTATATACTTTTTAACCTCAAATGCTTGTCTTGTCTAGCTCTGTGTGTACTCTGTGTATTCCAGTTCATGACAGTTAGGGAATGTTGAAAAACTCCCATCTCATTTTCTCCTCCAACATCAAAACATCGCTACATAGCTGTTTTGCCTTTTTTTATAAAAGGTGTTTGATCTTATTTGCATGTTCACTTTGTAAACACTGGGTCGGTACTTCTGCAGCGATGTAGGGTGATTTTGAAGTTGGAGGAGAAAATGAGATAGGAGTTTTTCAGCATACCCTAACTGTCATGAACTGGAATACACAGAGTTCACACAGAGCTAGGCAAGACAAGCGTTTGAGATTAATAAGTATATGAGTTGTCAATTTTTTCTAGTAAATAACTTATTTTTAGGCTAGATAAGACCCTTCTTCCTCGGCTGGGATCATTTAAGCCTCGTTCAGACTGTCAGCCCAAATCCGATTTTGTCCATATCTGGATGGAATCGGATTTGAATAACTGACTGTCCACACAGTCATAACGCAACTGTTCAAATCCGATTTGTGTGTCCATAAGCGCTCTTTCGATTTACGGAATGTGCGTTGGTTTCTATGGCAATGCCGTTGCGTTATTATCAAAGACTAAGGACTTTGGTTATTATGTCAACGCTAAAAACAACAATAACAGCAATACAGTTTGCAAAATAGATGCTGGCTTGCGCTAGGACAATGTTGCCATCGCGCTGGATTATATTTCGTCTTCTAAAGCAGCAGCAGAAACGCAGGAAGCTGGAATAGGCATTTTTATTCTGTGTTGCCGTCTCCGCTGGTTTCAAACTCAAAGAGGTGCGTATACTAGCTGTATATCGTCTTTTCCCGCAGTTCGCAACAACACAAGCTTGTTTCTGCAAAGACGTTTGTTATGTTTTCCACAAAAACATCTGACGGTTTTTACGTTTTACGTGGCATGAAAACGTGAAAAAGCAGAAATCCAATTTGAATAGGATTCCAAACCACACACGAATGTAGCTCAAAACGAATTTGTCCAAATAGGATTTCATGTAGTTTGCTGCTGTTCAGACTACCTAAATATGATCGGATTTCAATCGGACTTGCATACAAATCGGATTTGGGCTGACAGTGTGAACGAGGCTTTAGAGCCCTTTGAAACTGCACTGAAACTGCATTTTGGAAGTTCAAACTCGGGGGCACCATAGAAGCCCATTATATGGAGAGAAATCCTGAAATATTTTCCTCAAAAACATAATTTCTTTACAACTGAAGAAAGAAAGACATGAACATCTTGGATGGGGTGGGGTTACATTATCTGTAAATTTTTGTTCTGAAACTACTCCTTTAAGAGGCTCTGAGACGTAAAAATAACTAAAATTGGGGGGTATGCAAAGACCTCAGGTAAAGAAATCTTTGGAAATGGCCTCTACAAAATTCGGAGCAGACATTAAGATGCCAATGGTGCAGAGGATGGTGAACAAAGAAAAGGCCATGAGACAAAGACGGTCAATGACAGATGCTGCAAACTTCCACTCATTACACAAAGTCTCCTCTTCGTCTTGGTCTCGGAAGCGTTTGGCAATGTATCGAACCTCATCCAAGATTTTGGACAGTTCACTTTCTCCAGGGCCGCTACTAACAGAAGACGCCTGAGCCCCAGGGAGCAGCACATCCTCCTCACCTGTGGCGACGAGCCGGCTGCAGATCACCCCTGAATCGGGTGAAGTGGCATAGTGGATAGCGTCCATTCCACGGAAGCCGATGTACAGCAGGTTTCCATTGGTGGACTGTGAGGCTCCAGTGCTGATGTTCAGATCCACACTGGTGAGGCTGCTGCGTGGCTGCTTGTTGTGACAGGCTGAGCGAACTCTGTCCTCGCCAGGCCTCTTCATCCGCAGAAACCATGCGCACCAGTTCAACAGCACCACACGGGTCTAACAGGAAAATGAACTATTAGATAACATGGTTTTCCAAACACAAACATGGATTTAAACATAATCATAATACATATCCAAATATATGCCACAGTCTTAAAAATAAGGTGCTTTCAAAGGTTCTTCACAGCGATTCCATAGAAGAACCATTTTTGGTTCCACAAAGAATCATTCAGTCAAAGGTGCTTTAAAGAACCATCTCTTTCTTAACTTTTTACAATCTGAAGAACCTTCTTTTGACACAAATATTCTTTTGTGAAACAGAAATGTTCTTCAGATGTTAAAGGTTCTTTATAGACCCATTTAGACAAAAAAAGGTTCTTCTATGGCATCATGAAGCACCTTTATTTTTAAGAGTGCAGATGGGTTTATATGGTGAACAGAAATAAAAGCAGCTTTGAGACCCTCACCCATTTTGGCATTTTTCCTCCATCCGGATCATGGTAGTGGTATTGTAATACCCAGACTGTGGCTATCACAGACAGGCCAACAATAACCATGGTGGTGGCAAAATACTGAGCTAATCAAAAGATAGAGAGAATTATATTAACAATATAATATTACAAAATCCTACAAATAGCTAAAACTTGTTTTAGACACTGAGATTAAATGAAAACTAAAATCTGTTTACAGGTTCTGGTCATATAATTAGAATATCTTCAAAAAGTTGATTTATTTCACTAATTTCTTTCAAGAAGTGAAACTTGTATAATGTATACATTCATTCCACACAGACTGATATATTTCTAATGAATACAAAGAAAGGATTTTTAGAAATCTTGGCCAACTGAAAAGTATGAACATGAAAAATATGAGCATGTACAGCACTCAATACTTAGTTGGGGCTCCTTTTGCATGAATTACTGCAGCAATGCGGCGTAGCGTTGAGTCAATCAGTCTGTGGCACAACTCAGGTGTTATGAAAGCCCAGGTTGCTCTGATAGTGGCCTTCAGCTCTTCTGCATTGTTGGGTCTGGCATATTGCATCTTCCTCTTCACAATACCCATAGGTCAGGCGAGTTTGCTGGCCAATTAAGAACAGGGATACCATGGTCCTTAAACCAGGTACTGGTAGCTTTGGCACTGTGTGCAGGTGGCAAGTCCTGTTGGAAAATGAAATCTGCATCTCCATAAAGTTGGTCAGCAGCAGAAAGCATGAAGTGCTCTAAAATGTCCTGGTATACAGCTGCGTTGACCTTGGACCTCAGAAAACACAGTGGACCAACACCAGCAGATGACATGGCACCCCAAACCATCACTGACTGTGGAAACTTTACACTGGACCTCAAGCAACATGGATTCTGTGCCTCTCCTCTCTTCCTCCAGACTCTGGGACCCTGATTTCCAAAGGAAATGCAAAATTTACTTTCATCAGAGAACATAACTTTGGACCACTCAGCAGCAGTCCAGTCCTTTTTGTCTTTAGCCTAGGCGGGACGCTTCTGGCGCTGTATGTTGTTCAAGAGTGGCTTGACACAAGGAATGTGACAGCTGAAACCCATGTCTTGCATACGTCTGTGCGTAGTGGTTCTTGAAGCACTGACTTCAAGGTGTCAATGGTCGTCTTTTGGACAACTGTCAAATCAGCAGTCTTCCCATGATTGTGTAGCCTATAGATCTAGATTGAGAGACTTTTTAAAGGCCTTTGCAGGTGTTTTGAGTTAATTAGCTGATTAGAGTGTGCCAGACAGACTTAAAAGTTAGTCATTCATTTTTTTTCTTTAAGACTGGTCAAATTTTTGAAAATTTGGTTACATAAAAACTTAGATTAGTCTAAGTTGGATCCAAAATATAAGACTGATTACCCCTTAGTTATCTGCTAGCTGGTCAAACGAGTTCTTAAGACACTGTCTTAACATAGAGACTAAGTTTATGCAACTGGCCCCAGGTGTCTTTAATACTGAACCTTTTCACAATATTTAAATTTTCTTAGATACTGAATTGGGGTTTTCATTAGCTTTCAGTTATAATCATCAAAATTAAAAGAAGTAAACACTTGAAATATATCAGTCTGTGTGGAATGAATGTATACAAGTTTCACTTTTTGAATGGAATTAGTGAAATAAATCAACTTTTTGAAGATATTCTAATTATATGACCAGTACCTGTACAGTATCTGTCGATTACCACAAGTTTATTTTAAATATCAGTTTGTAAAACACAAAAAAGCGTGTTGACAGAAAAACTACTGGCTACTTGCGTAAATGCAGACAGGTCCTATTATTATACTTCAGAAAATAACTCTTGGTTGACCATCGACTTACGATCTTCCTCTGTTTTACAAGGTGGCTAATTCATATGAATTTGTATGGCCTCACTTGCATGATTTTGTCTAGACCCCAGTGACGGGTAGGTTTATTGGCAGAGTTAGGGGTAGGTCACTCATACTAATTCATACAAATTGGGGAACTCCTAAAATAAGAAACTTACAATTTAGCAAAAAGAATAAATGCATATGAATCAGGTCATACGAATCTGTATGAATTTGCCACCTTGTTAAAATATGTAAATTGCCATGAGAATGATTTGGCATTTGCATAATTTTTTTTATTTTTTAGAGAAAATGACTGATCATTTCACTAAATAAGACCCTTAGATAAGACCTTTAGATCCTTTTGAAGCTGCACTGAAACTGCAATTTGGACCTTCAACCCATTGGCCACCATCGAAGTCTATTATATGGAGAATATTTACCGAATGTTTTTGCTCAAAAAAATTAATTTATTTGCAACTGAAGAAAGACATGAACATATTGGATGATATGGGGGTGAGTAAATTATCAGAACATTTTATTTTAATTCTTTTTTTAAATACAAAGTGCTTTTTTAAAGTGTGTTAAGAACATTTTCATGAAAAATACACTTAAGTAGCCTTTTATTTAATTAATATTGTATTATTTGCAAGTACAGTTTTTAGAAAATATACACACTTAATACAATTAAGTTAACATCTTTTTAACAAGGGATTAAATTATTGCAGCTATATAGGGTAAGTTGGTAATGTTGCAAAGTTAATTTTACTGACTGTATTCAGATCGATGGTGTAAATTACTGATTCAAATAAGCTGTTAGAATCATCTCTCATAAGTGTTCCTAATTGTCTTTAAAGTCTTACTATCAGTGTTGGGGGTAACGCATTACAAGTAACGCAAGTTAAAGGAACTGTATGTAAGAAATTTATTTCAGTTAATCATAAAATGGCCCTGACATGTCACTAGACATTAAGAAATCATGTTCATTTTAAATACTTATATCACTGACAACAGTGGTCCAGCCAGGGTATTGTCATTTAAAAGTGAAAGTTGCAGCCCACAACTGATGTTATTGTTGTCATTTTGTGTTTTGGTCTGAGGCTCCACCCTCCAGCTATCTACCAATCATGAAGTCAGTAGAGTTTTGTGATCCGGGTTGCCAGCTCTGTTCCAGCTGCAGCTATGAACGTGTCAGATAAAACATGTATAACGTTATGAAACCTAAAAGCCTTGTTATGAATCCGAAATACGTCGTGACAAAGTCCGAAATAAAACAAGGATTTGTATAGGAGATGCCTTTGAAAGATGGAGACGGCTGAAAACGGAGAAGAATTTGAAGGTAGACGCCAACGTTGCTAATTTTCTCCTGGACAGGTAAGATTCATCTATGTTTGGCTAACTTTGCTTTCGTACACAGTGACCGTTGCAAATCATTTAAACTTTGTGTGAGCACGTCATAAATAGAACGTAGCAGCAGATTACTGTCGGGGATTTGCCGTGTCACGCCGCATCCAGTGTACAGTCATGGCCAAAAGTTTTGAGAATTACATAAATATTGGAAATTGGAAAAGTTGCTGCTTAAGTTTTTATAATAGCAATTTGCATATACTCCAGAATGTTATGAAGAGTGATCAGATGAGTTGCATAGTCCTTCTTTGCCATGAAAATTAACATAAAAAAACTGCATTTCATTGCTGTCATTAAAGGACCTGCTGAGATCATTTCAGTAATCGTCTTGTTAACTCAGGTGAGAATGTTGACGAGCACAAGGCTGAAGACCATTATGTCAGGCTGATTGGGTTAGAATGGCAGACTTGACATGTTAAAAGGAGGGTGATGCTTGAAATCATTGTTCTTCTATTGTTAACCATGGTGACCTGCAAAGAAACGTGTGCAGCCATCATTGCATTGCATAAAAATGGCTCCACAGGCAAGGATATTGTGGCTACTAAGATTGCACCTAAATCAACAATTTATAGGAACTTATAACAATTTCAAGAACTTCAAGGAAAGAGGTTCAATTCTTGTTAAGAAGGCTTCAGGGCAAGAAAGTCCAGCAAGCGCCAGGATCGTCTCCTAAAGAGGATTCAGCTGCGGGATCGGAGTGCCACCAGTGCAGAGCTTGCTCAGGAATGGCAGCAGGCAGGTGTGAGCGCATCTGAACACACAGTGAGGCCAAGACTTTTGGAAGATGGCCTGGTGTCAAGAAGGGCAGCAAAGAAGCCACTTCTCTCCAAAAAAAAAAAACATCAGGGACAGATTGATCTTCTGCAAAAAGTATGGCGAATGGACTGCTGAGGACTGGGGCAAAGTCATATTCTCCGATGAAGCCTCTTTCCGATTGTTTGGGGCATCTGGAAAAAGGCTTGTCCGGAGAAGAAAAGGTGAGCGCTACCATCAGACCTGTGTCATGCCAACAGTAAAGCATCCTGAGTCCATTCATGTGTGGGGTTGCTTCTCATCCAAGGGAGTGGGCTCACTCACAATTTTGCCCAAAAACACAGCCATGAATAAAGAATTGGTGAAGAACAATGCATTTTCCAGCACGATGGAGCACCGTGCCATAAGGCAAAAGTGATAACTAAGTGGCTCTGGGACCAAAACGTTGAAATTTTGGGTCCATGGCCTGGAAACTTCCCAGATCTTAATCCCATTGAGAACTTGTGGTCAATCCTCAAGAGGCGGGTGGACAAGCAAAAACCCACTAATTCTGACAAAGTCCAAGAAGTGATTATGAAAGAATGAGTTGCTGTCAGTCAGGATTTGGCCCAGAAGTTGATTGAGAGCATGCCCAGGCGAATTGCAGAGGTCCTAAAAAGAAGGGCCAACACTGCAAATACTGACTCTTTGCATAAATGTCATGTAATTGTCAATAAAAGTCTTTGAAACTTATGAAGTGCTTGTAATTATATTTCAGTACATCACAGAAACAACTGAAACAAAGATATAAAAGCAGTTTAGCAGCAAACTTTGTGAAAACTAATATTTGTGTCATTCTCAAAACTTTTGGCCATGACTGTAGACAGCATAATAGGTTCTATTGTATTTTGTCGCGTCGTGTCGCGGCGCTCACGTCCGGTGTAGACACGGTGTTACAGTACATCTTTACGAAATATTTGGCTAATCGCCATTAGTAAATTTTTGCGATACATATTTACTTCGCAAAACATCTATCGTGAAGCATAAACATAATTAACAGAAGAAAAGAATTACTGTGTAGGACTCGTCACTTGCCATTGGAAGCTCCTTGTAGCAGCCTCCTGCTGGATCCTGCAGCTTAGCTGGCAACCTCGAGTCAAGGGGGAGCGGGAGGGGATACACCGTTCTACAGTATTTTGAAAGTGATTGCAGTACCAGTTTTGGCCACAATCCTACATACGGTTCCTTTAAGTAATAATATTACTTTTTCTAAGTAACTAGTAAAGTAACGCATTACTTTTTAATTGACGAAAATAGTAAATAGAGTTACTTTTTCAAATAATTAACACCAGTTACTTTTCCCCTCATTTATTGATTAAAAGTTCTCCTGTCCCAGTGTTGAGAGAAATTGTGAGTAAGATGTTACTTTAGAATAAATGTGAACATGCATTAATTCATCTCACTTCCAAAAAAAAAAACAGATACAGTATTCCTCAAATTGAAAAAAAACTGAAATTCAAATGCAAACCTACAATAATTAAATATGTTAAATAATACAGATATCCTTTATGTATTTAATCCCATTTTATTAACCAATGTATTTGCTGCCATTCTAACATTTGTTTTCTTTTTTTTATTGCTGAAGAGTTGACATTTTTTGTTCTTCTGCAGTCTACTGTACAGACATGAATTTACTTTTCTCTAAGCCTGAGGCTTTTACATTTGCCAAGGCTTTTACATTTGAAAAGGCTTTTACATTTGAAAAGGCTTTTACATTTGCCAAAAAATAGAACTTTTTATATTAAAAACAAACAAGCAAGACCTGCCCTTGGACTTACCTATTAAGGGCACAGAGTCTGATGTTGCTGGCATTATCTCTGCTACCAGAAGCATGAAAACTGTCAGTGAGAGCAGGACTGTGATCCCTGACAATCAAAACATATATATTACTACTGCATATTAGCTATTTTAATCAAGACAACTCTGAACAATTTTAGCATGGGCTTGGTACTGCCATTAGATACACAGACACACTGCTATGAGTATGTAAGATATGCTGCTGCTGCATGAATATAGGCACACTTGATTTTGGAGCATATCTAGACAGGTGGAGCTGGAGGAGGTGGAGTGATTCAGAGGAAATCTGAAGGACCAGCTTACAGTGAACACTGAACCAAGCTATTTAAATCATATTGGCTACAGAATAAGCAGAGGCCAATGCTTGTGCCTCACAGTAAATTATGAGAAATGTGATTTCAGAGAGCACATAAAGGACCTACAGTATCAGCCCGAACCATCGAGTTTCATGACTGAACTAGATGTAGTATGGCAGCTTCAAACAAACAGTGCAAACTAAATCAGTATATTAATATGAATTATATCCATCTTTGGTTACTATCCAAAAATAGATCCACTATGAAAAATATTCTTGGGTAAAAGTGTGACAACTAACCCCAGTCTCCTCTACATAAGTGGCTTCTATCAAGATGACAGCAGATCTTTAACTCAGATCATGAAGAGAAAGCAAAAAAAGTAATCAGGCTTGAATCTTAGTTAGGTTACTAAAAAATAGCGTAGTTTAGTGCCCTACTTATATAAGTTAAGCAGAGCTATATAAAATGAAAGTTAAATGTACTGTATCATACACAGTCGGTTAATTGCTGGTATTTAGAGTATTGATCTTGAGTTACTCACAGAGCAACAGCCAATGATTCACTCTGTGCAAAGTAATGTTGGCAGCCTCATCACACTAATACCATTTAGGAACGACAAAATGAAAAAATTGAATAAATTGTGCTCTGCTGTGATTTCAGGTTCAGTCTCCTCCAGAACGCTCCCTCACTCACTGTGGCAGGATCCTCTTAATCCAACAGGCCAGATAAATAGAGGTATTTGGCCTTCAGAGCTTTCCAACTGCATTAATCACTAAAGCGATCTTTGGCAAGCCATCAATCTCACTACACACCACTTACAGTAGCTTACAGGGATGTCGGCATAAATTGTGTGCCTGTGCCAGAGTGAATTTCATATGATGTTGGTTTATTTCACTAAGTCAGCACAAAAAGGAGGGCGAGGTTCGCCAATGTGAGAAATAAAATTAATGGTTTTTAAAATGGCAAATGTGACATTAATGCACTTCTGGTTATGACAGATCGTTTCTTTCAATGTTTTGTCGATTTCCCAGAAGGAAGTAATTCTAGACAAGGAAGCTGAGGAAAACATGAAATTTCAAACTAAACGCAGATACACACTTGAATGAATACAATTCACTATTACAACAAAACATTGACATAACTTTATAATCACATCTAACATTATCATTTTAAAATGATGACAAAGGCATTAAATGTCTGGCTTACCAAGAGAGATCTTCTCCCCTGAGTCAGCAGGCAGCAGGAAGACCAGCAGAGCCAGAGTAGAGATGAGCACACAGGGAATAAGCAGATTTAGACCGTAGTACAGAGTCCGTCTCCGCATCACCACCGTGAAAGTCACATCTGGGTACGGCTCCTTGCAGCAGTCATAGAATCTCTCATTCCTTCGACCTGGAACCTCTGTGTTACATATAACTCGCAACGTTAGAAAATTTGTGCATTTAAGAGCATTTAACACTGTTACTGTACATTCACATAGTTGAGTGCAAAAATGATATATTATGCATAAAATTGCTTTAACTAGCAAATGCATGTCACATCTCATCATACCTTTTGTTAAATAAAAACTTAAAAACATCACTTTGATTTTTTGAGGCTGATAACCCTTGTGAAAAAGAAAAAAAAATTAAGCATACTTTCATGCTAAAGGACTTTTTCTGACACTTAACTAGATGTTCATTAAAATTAAAAATTAAATATAGTTTATTCATATTAAATACATCTGAAGCTACATTTGGGTGAATATAGCATAATTTACAAATTTTACATACAATTAAACTCATTCAAACAAGTGTTCGTGAGTTTTATTCTCTGCGTCAAGAGTTGAAGAATGTTCAACTTTGAGTAAAACACTGAGCTCATCACTGTCACTTTCTAGTCAGCTAACCAATCAGAGTGGAGGAGGGGCGGGACTACCGACCACCTTGCACTACTACGACTGAACAACAATGGAGAAGTTAATATTGCTTGTCTCCGAGTATTTATGTCTGTACCTGATGGAACTGCCGGACTACCAAATGTTATAAAATAATTAGGGCCGGGACTCGATTAAAAAATTTAATCTAATTAATTAGAGGCTTTGTAATTAATTAATCGAAAAATTAATCGCATTTTAATCGCATATAAATATTTGACCTGAGAACAGTGAGAATTAAGATTTTTACATGTATTTTTAGTATACCATTGAATAATGACTGAATACATAAGCTTAAGCAACAAAATATTGTTTATTTTTGTTCAACCAAGTCCAACAGACCAATGCAATATTGCCATTAAGTGTAGCAAGAGGCACGTTCTTTAACGAGTCTTTCATGCCGAGAACTCTGCTCTTGTGTTTGCTTAATTATGCATTTAAACGTTAATGACCAAACCTATCATTATAAATGTTACTGCACATGGAATATAACGCGGATAACATTTAAAAAATATTTTTTATCAGGTTACACACTGATTATTTATCACGTAAACCCCTTTCTCTACCTGTCCGTTGGTCGCGTATATCCTCCATGTTTGTAGTTTTTTAACACTTTTTATGCGTGTTTGTAGTTCTAATCGAATCCTCGTTCACGGCGCAGTGTGTTGCGGGCAATATTAGCCGTTAAGAGTGTGCATTGATCGTTAAGTAGTAGACCATCCGGGAATCTTTGGAATAATTTTTTAAACATACTACGATTTGGGACATACAATATACTATTTAGGACGGACGCAGCTTGTCTAAACGCTAGTTGGTGCTCCAGTATAATCGGTCCGCGGAATCTCATCCAGTAAGAAACGTTCCGCGGTGCAAAACTAAGTGCAATTAAAATGCGTTAAAAAATTTTTAACGCGTTATTTTTGTGTAATTAATTAATCTAAATTAACGCGTTAAAGTCCCGGCCCTAAAAATAAAGCTTGAAGGAACATTTCATTCACAACACGTTTGTCATTACTTCAACAAATTTTCCGCAACCACAGCGTCTCAACTGAAAAAAAAAAACATGCTCAAAGATTTGGTGGAAATGCAGCCCTAGTGTAAATAGCCTCTGCCAACAAGGCGGGCTATTTGCACTTTTTACGTTTTTGTATTCGTAGCAACCTGATCTCATGACAAAAACATACCAGTGGGAACTTTTTCGCAAGATGTGAAGAAGGTACCACCATGTACATTTCCTGACATTTTCAATGTAAAATGTCCACTGAGCGGCGCTAAAAGAGTGTTTTTTTTTTCCCGGGAACAGATGAACGTACATATGGTACGTTTTATGTGACATTGGTTTTGTACGTGCCAATACAGTTCTGACTTGGAATATCCATTGAGTGGCGCTATAACTCTATGAGCTATATGTTCTGTGGTGTTTTAAAATAAGGTACCCTACCTAAACCTACCTGACAGAATGAACAAAAGCGAATGTGATTTAAAAACGCAATCACAAGCATGCCGTTTTAGCTTGTTTTTCAATCTCTCATCTTTCAGCTCTTTCATTGTGAGTCATGTTTTTCACAGGATTCATACCCAAGGATTCTGCATCCTAAATCCAATTCTGTGCCAGCTGAGCTACCGAGCAAGCTTATTTCTTTCGGAAAGCGAAACATATGGAGCTGTAATCATATCTGTATACGAAAAGGATTACAAGTGCTGGCTGTTTTAATGATGTTTTATTAACAAAGTTCGGGAGGAGCACGTCAGATACTTAGCCTAATTAACACAGCTGGAACTCACTCAAGTCAATCTACGTCATGCATAAATACAGCTGACTTACCTCTACCCATTTGACGGATTATCTGCATCCCTCCACCACCCCATCTCCTCACTCCGAGTTCCTTCTACACATATACATGGGGGGGGGGGGGTACTCTAGGTTCGGGCCATTCCCGAGCTCGGAGCCCTTCCCCGGACAGCATGCCAAACACGCTTTACATACTCCAGCTAATTATATGTAAGTGTGAACTCGTGAAACAACTCAAGTGTTCATTTCTGCTGAAAACTGCAGTGATATGTACTTATTGGTATGTATTTCGCATCTTGCCAAAAAGGTACACAGGTACGATCATTATTTTCGATAATTGTTCCCCACCTTGTGGTGTTCCCGGTCAGAAATGACTGGCCTACAAAACATTCCCATAAATTTCTTAATGTGCTATATGATCAAACTATATACCAAATATTCCCAACTACCGGATTTGGATATAGATCAACTATTGGATTACTATTATTTTTAAATTTCACTTGTTTTCGTTTACTTGTTTTGTATTTCTTTTAAGAAATGATTGGCCATACGCCTAACTGATCTGACCCTGTGCGCCTCAGTTTCTGAGTGAGCATTGTCAAAATTATCCACAAATAATGCTTTTTTTCTCTCAAAAATGTGCATAGGCTTAGGTTATTTAGGTCAATGGCCAAGAAGCAATACAAAATATGTTGTAATTGAAAGAAAGCAAGATTTGGTTATTATATAGCATTATGAGAGCTTTACAAGCAATTTTCAAAAGGCTGGTCACTTTTGACTGGGAATGCCAAATTAGGTAAAGGATTTTCAGCACAGCATAAGGGTTAACAATGCGCACTATAATGTATAATGTATATCACCTTACCCACAAGGTCCCACTCTCCATTAGCGATATATCCTGTGATGTCAGCATCAATCATTTGCAGGTCCAGAGACCATCCCCCATATGTCCAGGAGCCAAACTTCAAATCACACCTCTGAAGATCAAAGGGGAACCAGCGAACATCGATGTAGCAGGTGCTTTTGAATATCCCTGTGAACAGAAACGTGAACTGACTGATGTGGAACATTATCAGTGGAGGGTAATAAAACACATCTTCCAGCAGCACATCTGAGTCCCCTTAAAGTCATAATAGTAACAACTATAATAAAAATACTTTATTTAATCATAATAATTATCAGTACTATTACTTTGTCATATTAGAGGAGTTTGAAAATTCGATTTCTATAAACCATATTGGTGATGAAAATGAACATCTGGGGAACCGTTCAATAAGGCGATCGTAAATTGAAGGTGCCAGTAAAGACATACGCATGTAATTTAGCTTGGACGGTTGATTGTTTAATACATCATCTTCCCTCTATGTTTCATTGCTTTCTTTTGCCATAAAGCATAACTAGGCTTCTGACGAAGCTTTATGGAGGCAATCTCTTCAATGTCACTGCAAAAAGAATTTAGTGCAAACTCACTGCCAGGACTACATCCACTCATGAATCAAATGTTTATCTCGGGATAGAGCCTGCTTCAGCTTTCACAGCAAGAAAACAGGAGGAGAAAAGTAAATGATGTAGTAGAGACGAATGCTGCACATGCAAATCTCCATTCACATCAACTAGTTTGTCGATATGTAAAAGGTATATTTAGCTTTCCGTGTTCCAAACTCATATTTGCTGATTTTGCATAATAGAAGTTAAATTAAAGGTGCAGCCAATATGGATGAGGTTTTGGATTGTACTGATACTTATTGACGCTGATGCAGCATCTTGCCAAAGGAAAGCTTTTTAGTTTGTCACACCATTGCATAAATAACCTATTTTTTCAGCAATATAAATTTTACCTCCACAAACGTCCCTTAATTGGACGGTTACCGAGATAAAGTGAATTGTGATGTACATCTCAACTTGGCTGCTTTCACCAAGTAACTGTGACAAAATTTCTCATAATTCTGTAAATTCATAAAGTTTATACTTTATCTCTCAAATGTGATATAGTTCACAGTTTGAAACCATTCATTATTTTTAATATTGCCTCACAAATACATACACTACCAGTCAAAAGTTTTTGAACAGTTATATATTTTTTAAATATTTTTTAATAAGTCTCTTTTCCTCACAAAGCCTGCATTTATTTGATCACAAATACAGCAAAAGCAGTAAAATTGTGAAATATTTTTACTATTTAAAATAACTGCTTTCTATTTGAATATATTTTAAAATCTAATTTATTCCTGTGATCAAAGCTATATGTTCAGCATCATTACTCGAGTCTTCAAGTCATATGATCCTTCAGAAATCTGATTTGGTGTTCAAGAAACATTTTTTAATGTTTTAATGTTTTTCAGGATTATTTGATGAATAGAAAAAATCAAAGATCAGCATTTATCTGAAATAAAAAAGTTTAGTAATATTATACACTATACCATTCAAAAGCTTGGAGTCAGTTTAATTTTTTTTTTTTTTTTATAAATGAATACTTTTATTTAGCAAGGATGCTTTAAACTGATCAAAAGTGATGATAAAGAAATGTATAATGTTACAAAAGATTCCTGTTTCAGATAAATGCTGTTCTTCTGAGCTTTCTATTTATAAAAGAAACCTGAAAATAGTCTACTTAGCTGTTTTCAATATAATAATAATAATAATAATAAATGTTTTTTTGAGCAGCAAATCAGAATAATAAAATGATTTCTGAAAGATCATGAGACTGCAGTAATGAGGCTAAAATGACAGGAATAAATTACATTTTAAAATATATTCAAATTATTTTAAACAGTAAAAATATTTAAAAAATTGTACAGTTTTTGCTGTACTTTGGATAAAATAAATGCAGGCTTAGTGAGCAGAAGAGATCTTTAAAAACATTAAAAATCTTACTGTTCAAAAACTTTTGACTGGCAGTGTATTTTGTTTTTCACACTGAGCTGAAAAATGCTTCCCTAGCAATTCTCCCCTTGTAGAATAAAAAGAAAAATTACTTGTGGCATCATAAACATCTGAAAAGTACCTGGCGGTAGGTATTGGCAGGCACCAGATGAATTCACCAGCACATTAGTATGAAATGTGGCATCAAACCTTTCATCAGCACTGTGGAGAACACAAGAAACATTTTAACTAAAAAGAACACAATGCTGATTTATGAACATCTCTGAGGAACACTTAGAAACACTTACAATAAGTCCAATACAAAGTAAATGCATTTCATCTACACTGAATTATTTTGCACCACTAATGTATGCGCAGTAAGTAGGGGAATTTCAGGGAAATGACAATCAAAAATTGCCTCGTGCCATGTTCAGGTTTATGTTCCAATTATGTAATAGTGTTTATCTAAATTAATTCTCATTCTGATAATGGAGGCATGTTTTAGAATAAAGAATTCAGTCTCAGAAATCCCAGAGGAGAAGACCACAGTGGTCCGGACTGCTAGACCAACATAACCAAGACATTCACTAATCAAAATCAGTGCTTTTTCAATAAAAAAATCAAATTGCAATTATACATCCACCAGTGGATGTATAACATCTCATTTGATTCCATTTTAGTTTTCAATTAGTGACTCACTGACTTGATTCATTTGACCTCCACATAGTGGCAAACTCTTCATCTTCTGTGGCAGATTCAATTGAAGCTAATTCTTTACCATCTACTACTGCTGCTTTTCCTTTAGACAGGGACAAATGAAGCCAGACCTTTGTTTTCATGGCGAAGTGCAAACTCAGTGTCCATTCACTGTTACCAGCACTTTTTCCAGGCAATTACCCAACTCTCAAGAAATCGTTCACAAACAGGGTTATTTGGTTTTCATGGAACCCCCCTTTTTTTTTTAAAGCCAATTATACATATGAGTTTATTGGTAACTCTCTGTGGTGAAGGTAACAAACCTGTTATACAGTAAGATGTCAGGCTTCCAGATCTGACTGTCAGGGAATCGTACACTCGTCACTCCAGGATATTCAGAAGCGTTCCACTGAAGATAGTAGTCATACCAGTACTAAAACAAACAGAAGTTGAAAATTTACATTTAAAAATGTACGCATGGTGCAAACTAAATTAGGCATGATATGAACTTGAATTTAAACTTGCATCTCTGTATGGTATTCTTTAAGCATTAGATATGCCAGCACTTTTCTACACATGCACATAAAGAAGCTAAACAAATGTTTCTTATGACACAAATGTTACGAAGCTACATACATAAAACATTTTTTGGAGATCTTTAAATGCAGTTAATAGGGTTTTCAGATTCATATGCATGCTTGGTAGTGTACAGCATTGATTAAGGACAGCCTTTGAAGGACTGTCATGGAAGCAGAGTTAAATCCATTGCGTTACCTTCACAGTTATTAACATTTAGCTATTAATAACAGATCCACAGAGAGGTCTTCTACCAGTCACATTAAAGGAACATGACTGTTTCACTGCATTACTGATGATGAGCAGTCTGTCACACAGTGAGAAGTGTGGGTGTCTTACCAACTGTAACCAAATGTTGGTTGTAAGTACTTGATTCTTCTCATCCTGTAGAAAAACAAAGACACACTCTTATAAAACCTGAAAATCTGATTACTTCTTTCTTGGAAAAAAGAAAGATTTACTCACCCCCTTGTCATCCAAGATGTTCATGTCTTTCTTTCTTCAGTCGTAAAGAAATTATAGAGAAAAACATTTGAACTTCCAAAATGCTGTTTAATTGCAGCTTCAAATGGCTCTAAACGATCCCAACCGAGGAATAAGGGTCTTATCTAGGGAAACAATCGTCATTTTCTTTAATAAATTCATATTTATACACCTTTTACGATGCACATAAGTACCCGGTTCAAGGGTATGTCAAAAAACTCCCATCTAATGTTCTCTTCCAACTTCAAAATCGTCCTACATCGCTGTTTTGCATTTTTTTGTAAAGGGGAGTTTGATCTTTTTTGCACGTTCACTTTGTAAACACTGGGTCGGTACTTCTGCAGCGATGCAGGATGATTTTGGAGGTGGAGGAGAAAATGAGATGGGAGATTTTCGACATACCCTAACTGTCTTGAACCGTAACGCACTACGCATGCATGCGAGCTATATAAGACGAGCATTTGTGGTTAAAACGTTTATA
The DNA here is from genome assembly GCF_049309525.1 of Garra rufa. Taxonomy (NCBI): domain Eukaryota; kingdom Metazoa; phylum Chordata; class Actinopteri; order Cypriniformes; family Cyprinidae; genus Garra; species Garra rufa. The sequence continues at coordinate 11,747,381 of NC_133363.1, read as the reverse complement.
AAAATTAATTCATGTAAGAAAATGGCAAATCGTTTCGCTAGATTAGACCCTTATTCCTCGGCTGGGATCGTTTAGAGACCTTTGAAGCTGCATTTAAACTGCATTTTTGAAAGTTCAAACTCGTGGGCACCGTTGAAGTCCACTATATGGAGAAAATTCCTGAAATACTTTCCTCAAAAAACATAATTTCTTTACGACTAAAGAAAGAACGACATGACCATCTTGGATGACAAGGGGTGAGTAAATTATCTGTAATTTGTTTGTTCTGGAAGTGAGCTAATCCTTTAACTGCATGTTAACTGCAACTGAATGAAAATGTATTATTGAACTTTAGAGTCAGTCTTGACCCTCTTAAGTATGGCTTAAGTACATCTTTATGCCTATGTCATTTCATAATTACTTCTATTGCCTTTGAAATATGGTTAAAGTGTACTGCTGAATGTACTGACATTCATTCATGAAACTTATATGTCATGTAGCTAAATGTATTTATAATTACACATTTGTCACGATGAAGTTGCAATTCAGTATATCAATATATATTTTTGAAAAATATACTTTTTCAAAATGAATTTTGTTAAATATTACAAGGTGCACTAGTTATAGAAACAGTCGATTTGTTTTTTTTTTTTTTAGTAATATTAAAGTAGTTTTATTAAAAGTTAAGTTAGATTTGACATACATTATTTGTGCATTCAATACAAGTGCACTACTTTTTCACAAGGGGACATAATTTACAACATGAATATTTTAAAGCAGTTTTGTAATTTTCTTCACATTTTTTCAGAATCCTGTTGAGCTGATGAACTGTTAGATGCTTTAATTTGTCTGTCTAATGAAACCTTGTTGTTACTACAGAAAGTTATTAAATTATAGACGTCAGTAAGTGCCATATTTTAAGGATTAGTTTACTTCATGAATAACAATTTGCTGATAATTTACTCACCCCTATGCCATCCAAGATGTTTTTGAGGAAAATATTCCAGTATTTTTCTTCATATAGTGGATTTCAGTGGTGGTCAACGGGTTAAATGTCCAAATTACAGTTTCAATGCCACTTCAAAAGGCTCTACAAAATCCCAGCTGAGGAATAAGGGTTTTATTTAACAAAACGTCGGACAATTTTGAAGTTGGAGGAGAAAATGAAATGGATTTTTCCGTTCTACCCTACCTTTTTGTGGAGTGTAGAGCCCTTTGAAGCTGCACTGAAACTGCAATTTGTACCTTCAACCCCATTGAACCCCGTTGATCCCCATTGAAGTCTACTATATAGAGACAATTCAAGTTTTCATTAAAACCTATAGTTTCTTTTCGACTGAAGACAGAAAGACTTGAACATCTTGGATGACATGGGTGTGTGTAAATTATCAAGATTTTTTTATTCTGGAAATTAACGAACATTTTCATTTTTGACAGAAAGGGAAAAATGAGGGACAGAAGTACAGTGCATATACAGTGGAGTATACTGTTGTTGAAGAACATGGCAGTTGTTCAGCTGATCTTTCCGAAAATCATGACAAAAACTCAGTTTAGACTTTTATCTAGTGCATGCAAAGACTATTAGTGTCTCCCTTATGGCCTCATTTTCATCTGTGTAAAATTCAATATGACGTTTACCCTTCAAGGTCTATTTCTGCATGAACTGTGACAAATGATCTGCTGTGCTTTCAAAAATGTTTATGTTGCCATCTTCAAAATCATGTAATACTAGATTTGACATCTCTACCTCGCCTCACTTCCACATTTTCTGTTTCCTCATTCTAGTTTAATGTATGTTTTCAAAAAACTAAATATATAGTCAGTACCTTAAGCTTCGAACAAAGTGAACAGAACATTTGGAAATAATTTTGGTGGGCAGTTTCTTTGCAAATAAGACTAGAGACTAGAGTAATTGTGGTATAACCTGCTGGTGGAACAAATTTACTTGGATTCTCATAAAACATTGTTCATGGTCATACTTTGTCGGGGTATAATCATTGTGAAAGTATTAACTTACCACATCCATAATCTGCATGAGACTGAAGCTGAAATACACAGTGAGCGACTGTGTGTCATTAAACACAGGTCTCTCCAGTGGGTTGTAGTCTTTCATTAAGTCTCTGTAGAGTCTTCTCTGATGCTCTCCCTGAAGTGACACTGTCAGAGAATGAACAATGTGACACGGTTGCAGAGTTTCACCTCAAATCAGTCTGCACTGCAAACTGCTTCCAGTAGTGGTTTACATTGTGAAGTGAATGAGATATTCAGGAGAACGCTTGCAAATCAACAGAGGCAGCTGTTCCAGCTCATTTGGATGTACGTGTATTGATCTGAAACTCTCATCAAAGCTTTTCTGCTGGGTTTCAGTGATTAAATCTCCACCAGGAAGTCTGATGGACTGAACTCCTTAAGTATGCATCTAACTACCTTGTGAGGATATTATGTTAAAGTAATTTTTATAGGTAAAAAGCAAATCATGCTTCTTTCCCAAAGTTCAGTCAGCGCCATCTCTCATCTAGCTGGATATCAAAAGGGATCTTTTTCCCAGAGCAATTCCCTTAAGATCACATCCATTCATAATCTAATTTCACCGTGGACATCCTCTAGATTACGTCAGGTCTTTTCTTTATTGAAAAAGCCACCTTTGATTCATGAGAGTCTAACAAAGAAACCAGAGAGCTGGACTCCCTTGCCAGTACCAGAGACATTTTACTGTACAGAAAGACAATGCATCCACTGTAGCCACATCTTCAAAGTGCAGTCAAAGACTCATTGTATATTTATTAAATTAAAATTAAGATTAACTGACAGAGCAAAGCAGATTCAAGCAACATTATATACAGTATACACACATTGGAAAATATTGTCCTTGCCTATTAACCTGAATTGCCATTCTTGCCTCTATCCTCATATAAACAAGTCTCAAACCAAAACATCAATTTTAATTGATTCACTGTAGCAGCTGAAATATTGCAATCCAAATACAGCAGACATGCAACACTAATCTTACAAGTAAGCAGAAACTATTATTGAACAGTTTGAATGAGCAAAAGAGAAATAAAAGCCAATAATTCAACAAAGCTCACGGGTTATTTCATAATAAGATGTCTATGAGGTTTCTTACCACTCCATAGGCAGGTTGTGGTGGTAAAATAAAGAGTATATTCCCAAATTCCCATGTTCCTATTAAAGTTAAATTACTGGAAAGAATAGAAATCTATAGGTGATGACATAGGTTTCAGTGCTGTAAATAGTGTTTCTCAGCGTCCCACAGGCAGAAATGAATACAGTCTCATGCAGCAGCATCAACAAAAGGCACGATGCCCCACCTCCTCCAGCAATACATGTATTACAGTCTCTCTCTTTCTCACTCTCTCTCTCTCTTACTCTCTCTCTTACTCTCTCTCTCTCTCTCTCTCTCTCTCTCTCAGTTTTATGCTTTATTCTGTGGTCTTCCATTGACATATTGTTTTTAAATGAACATAATACAACATAAAGTCTAAAATAAATGCAAATAAGATTTCTAATATGATTTGTAACCAATCGTGAAGAGTTTCAATATGCTGTAAATCTTGCTGGAATCAAAGAAAACTGTATTGCATAAGCTGAAATTCAATCAATCAAGCCTGAAAACACTGGCATCCTATTCCATACAAAGTCTTAGTGAATCTGTGAATGTGCCTACAGACAACTACCTGTGCCAACTTTAATTTTAAACAAGGGCTTTGATCATGGTGTTATAAGGCTACTGAAATGCCATGCATTAGGTTACTCTAGGCATTTTGCTTACAGTTCCCGGTGCTGCATGATTTGGGTGGGAGATATAGGAGCAGAGACTTGGCAAATGCCCTACTGCACTGAACAACCAGCCAGATGGACTCAGCTCTGCAACTTGCTGCTCAGCACATTAAGAATCTTAAAGGTGTACTCTGTGATTTTTTGCTCATTAGAAAAGTCTTAAAGGGGTCATGACATGGATTTTTTTTTTATATTGTTTTAATATGTTCCTTGAGGTTTACTTATAATGTTAATAAAGATTTTTGCACAAAACCAAAAAAAAAAAAATTTAATTTTGTTTTCAACCCTCATTCTGACCTGTTTTAACAGGCAATTCCTTTAAGGCTTCAGTCAGTAATCAGCCACTGTTATGATTGGCTAACGTCATTGCATAGGAAACAGTACCAATGCCCCGTCCCCACATTTTATTTCATGTAAATGTTTTGACAACATAATCAAAGTAAAACGGTCATTTCCAAACAAAGCATTATAAAATCATTTACTTACCATTTGTAATGCAGCTGCAGTCAGATCTAGTACCACGTCATCTTTCAACAAATGTTTCTTTGTAAACTCTCCACAACACTGTGGCTTTTTTTTACAAAACAACATGCTCTAATCAATCCTCAGACGCAATCCGGGATGCTATTAAAAATAAACTGTCCTCTTGTTCCTTACGCGTGAATCCTTCTGATATCTGTGCAAAGACGCAAATTTAAACCAAACTTGTCAAAGGGAATGTTCTTTCACTCAATTTGTCCAGTTTCGGAGAGGCTAACAATAAGGAATAAGGAATTAAGGAACAATAGCAAACTAACTTTGAAAGCATGAGATCCCAGCCTGCAAGCAAATCACTAGCCTATCCCATCCTAGCAGCCCCTCAGCCCACCATCTGTGCGGTGGGATTGCCGCTTGCCATCGGCGTTGAGGCTGGAGGATCCTTGGTCTCTGCCTCCAGCCTCCAGCCTCCAGTCCTGGACTGCACCTCGGCCCATCAACCCAGCGGCTCCACCTTGGCTCCTAACTCCTTGTCTCCTCGTTTATGTGGATTACATACATCTTCCTTGCCTTACTTGGACTAACTGTGACATATAAATTATATACCTCACAAATCTGATGTAATTTCCAGAGGAACGTTATATAATAAACCCAAACTCACAGCACTGGAGTTTGAGAATCCACACATGTAAATGCTAACAGTTTGTGCGGAGCAGCATTTACTGTGAGCGAAGCTGCTCTGGGATGCATGTGACACATTACATGTTACTCAACACAGGCAAATTGCAGTCTAGGATTTTTTTTTAAAGTTTTTTTAAAAGGGGTCATCGGATGCAAATCTAACTTTCACATGTTGTTTGAACATTAATGTGTATTGGCAGTTTGTGTACACAACCACCCTACAATGATAAAAATCCACCCAGTGGTATTTTTTAATCTTTAAAAGTAATATCCCCTTTTTAAAATCAGGTCATTCTTCAGCTTCTTGTTGTTGTGATGAAACAGTTGATTGACATGAGCGCCTTACCTTAGACCCGCCCTCACCGAGCTGAGACAGTCCGAATACGATTGCCATTGTGTCGAACAGGTGCAGAGGAAGACTCTAATTGAGCGACTGAGGTGTTCTGTTGTTGGATGTAATGAACATAGCAGTAGTCATTTACTCCTGACATCTGAGCCGGTTAAGAGGCAGAGGACAACGTTACTTTCATTTTTAAAAGGTAAGCGCCGATCCTGATCTACATATGCATCTATGTTTGTGTGAATCATTCGTGATGCAGCTTCACCCACAGCAGAAGTGAGTATAAGGTTTTTTTTATGCATCTTTGCAAATGGCCTTTCTTAATAATGTGCTTGTTGGCAAGTTTCACCGATAAATGCAGCTAAATGCAGCTAAATGCGGCTAAAGTAAACATTACTGCTCATAATCCCTCAGCAGAGAGGGGCGGGGCAAGCAGAGCTCATTTGAATTTTAAGGGCCCATACAATAAAATGAGCTGATATTTTGCAGAACTGATTTTGACAAGGTAAAAGGGTTTCCCTTTCGGGAACTCTACACTGCGTCATCAACGCTCTGGGGAATGCCATTGGCGAACCCGGCTCTGAATCAGTCTACAACCAATAGGATGACGGGAGTGACGTCGCCGGGGGCGGTGACGTAGGCGACCAGGAAGTATATAAGCATGTGCGTTTCAAACCGGCTTCAGCTTTCGTCATTCAGCGAAGCGCTCTGTGTCTGTCTGTCTGTTTCATTCCACTGTTTTTCTGTGCCAGTTTGCACAACTTTTATTTGAGTGGATATGCTACCAACCAAAAAAAAAAAAAAAAAAAAGGGGGAAAGTAATTCAGCGGTTTAGCAGCTTCACAGACAGCGTGTCCCTCCCTGCCAAGTAGAGAAGCTTCTGTTGGTGGGGATACATGCAGTCTGTGTGTGTCTGTGTGGGTGCGGAGCACGCTCAGTCAGCTCTTGAGGGGGCTGGCTGTTTGCGGTGTGAAAGCGCGCTTTCCACTGCACGTACTCCGTTCTCGGAACACTCTCTTTGAGGAGAGAGTGTTCACCAGCGTTCTTCGCGGGTCTGGCCCCGCTTCCGCAAAAAAAGAGGCGGAGTGGCAGCCGCACTCGTGCGATTCGCAGCTCGATCTGTTAAAGGGATGGAGACGGGTAATCCCCTATCTCCTCCCCCGTATAGCAGATCGGATGATCTCCTACTGGGTGAGGAAGCCCGCGTTGCGGTTCTTCCTACCAGAAAGAGGTCTCAACGTTTCTCTTGTCTTCCTCCGAGGAGGTTGATGTGGAGAACGTTGTCAAAAGTATTCAACCGCCCCCCGATTGCCTCAATGTTAGGAGCTTTGGAAGTACTGAATAAAGCGATGGCCAATCCAAATAATAAAGTAATTATTTTTGACCACTGCTTTAGAGATGAGCCGTAGGAAATCAAACTATTTGTTTTTCTTCGGACTAAGTCTGCACTTCCAAAAAGGAGCCTTTTTGTTTTTTCCCAATCTACACAGTTAAAAAGAAAAACACTGTTTAGATCGGAAAAATCCAGTTTAACCCGCTCTTCACCCCTCTTTGTGTAATAATGGGGGTTGAACAGACGCTTACTAGCTATCTGTCACCCAGTCTGGCATCATCACTGGAAGCTCCGTCTTTACTTTCCAGGCCACATGTATATAATGCAAGCCTGATGCGCAAAAGTACACGTGCCGGATGCTGTACGGGAGCAGTAACCGGCCGTATATCAGCTCCTTACATAAGAGGCTCTTAATGGAGCGTTGCAGTCCGTTTTTCCTCCGGTAATACCTAGAGGACGGGGTTAGCAACACTCCTGACCGGGGGCTTTGAACTTAAGCCCGATCTGAGGGTCGTGCTTCAGTCTGAGAGGTCCTCGGCTAAGACAGGGAGATCTGTCAGCCAACCCTGCCAGTGTAGCAAGGCGCGGCAATCTCCCGCGAACATTATTCTCTAGTTTTCCGCCTGGAAACGTAGCAGAGCTAGAGAGTTCGCTACCCCCATGGGGGTCCTCAGAGGAATTTATTCAGATGCTTCCTGCCAGTGAGCTGCTACAGAGCTCTGAATTAAAAACTCTAGGTAGTACCAGAACCAGTCTGAGACTGATTCCCTTAGTAGGATTTCGAGCAGCATGAAAACTACTGCTGAATATATCTACGTGGGACCTGCATATGGGGCGTTTTTATTACTACTGCCCAGAGCAGGGTCTGGTGATCGATGGAGGGACAACTGGCAGCCAATTGATGGTTTTGGAAGCCCGCTAGGCGGTACTTCCTCCAGCAAATGGCCCTCAGTGCTCCGTTTATCCTCCTCTGAGGAGGTGGATACGGAGAGCGTCACCGGCGTTCCGTTCCCTCAATCGCCCGCACTTGCAGCTGCAGTTCAGGTGTCTCCTGCCGGTTCACCGCTACAGGGCACCGAGCTGTAAGCTCAGGGCAAAATAGAGGCCAGTCTCAAGAGGCTGGTACCCTCAGTAGAACTTCTGGCAGTGTTAATACGACTACCGACAGTATCTACGTGGGTCCTGCGTACTGTGAAGAAGGGTTGCTATATCTAAGAACCCTCCTTCAACGCGGGGTTTCCACCGAGGTGGGCTCCGAGCAGGCTCTAGACAGGGACCATCGAGGTGGTCCCTCTTCATGAAGAATGGGGGGCTACGGCCCTTCCTAGATCTCAGACAGTTGAATCTTTCAGTTAGATTACTGAAGTTCAGACTGCGGTTACGTCACAAATCAGGTCCGAGGACGGATTTGTCACGACAGATCTAAGTGTGTCTCCATCCTTCCTTAATAAAAGCAAGGAGCTCTTCTTTCAGCCTAGCACTCTCCCCCCCCAAACTTTCACAGAGTGGGTGGATGCGGCTCTGGCTCCTCCGTGATTCCGGAGCATCCATATACTCGACCACTGTGAGCCGGGCAGCATCGAGGTGCTGCTCTCGCTCACATGTAGGAACGGGGATTAAGACTCAATGCCAAGAAAAGTGTGCTGTCTCCAGTACGGAGAACCACTTATCTAGGTGTCGTATGGGGTTCGACCACGTTGCAGGCACTAATGTCACCTGCTCGGATCGAGTCGATCCTTACTGCAGTCAATGCGGTCAAGCTAGGCCTGTCACTCACTGTAAAACAGTTCCAAGTACTGCTAGACCTCAGGGCAGCTGCAGCCAACGTAATAACTTTTGGCTTGCTGCATATAAGGCCACTACAGTGGTGGCTCAAAACCAAGGGATTTTCCCCGAGGGGAAATTCATTCCGCAAGTTCAAGGTCACGCGGCAATGCCTTTGTGCCCTGGACATGTGGAGGAAATCTTGGTGTTTTATGAGAGCAGACGTCCTGTCGAGGCAGGGGCTGAGGCCCGGGGGATGTATGCTTCACCCAGAATGAGTGAAGTAGAGTTAGAGAGTGTCTTGCCAGATTCAGGGGGCTCATTTTGCGACTCATGAGACATCGCAATGACCCCTCTGGTGCTCTCTAGTGCTTCCAGCTCCTGCGGGACTGGTTGCTATGACCGAGGCCTCATCTGTACACCTTTTCCCCGATCGTTCTGCTCCCTGGAGTTTTTGAGGGTGACCCCTGAGGGGGCACATCTCATGGAGGGGTCTCTCAGCCGAAGTCGCTGAGACCATCCTTTTTACTCCAGAGCTCCCTCTACGAGGAAATTCCTATGGCCTTAAGAGAAAATAGTTTACTGCGTGGTGTAACTAGCACCAAATATGACTCAGCTTACTGCCCAGTTGGTACAGTACTGAAGTCGCTGCAGTCTCGCTTCCCGCAGGGTTGACCCACTCCACCCAAAAGGTGTTCGTGGTGGAATTATTGGCCTTCCACGCCCCTTTTCGGTGCTTGTCAGTGGTTAGAATCCCCTGGGTCATATGCTTTCCTCCAACAGTGCACCTGGTCAAGAGCAGATGCCCGGCTGAGGCCCGGGGAATGGATGCTTCACCCCGTAGGGTGAGGCAGATATGGAGAGTGTTCGACCAGGCTCAGGTGGACCTCTTTGCGACTCATCAGACATCGCAAGGTCCCCTCTGGTTCTCTCTAGTGCCTCCAGCCCCGCTGGGGCTGGACGCCATGGTACAGACCTGGCCGAGGCTTTGTCTGTACGCTTTCCCCCCGATCGCTCTGCTCCCAGGAGCTCTAGAAAGAATATGCCGGTACGGAGTCAGCCTACTACTAGTAGCCCCGTACTGGCCGACCCGAGTATGGTTCTCGGACATCATTTCCCTCCTCGACGGCTCTCCGTGTCTTCTTAGGCTGGGGGCGCAATCTGCCACCCCCACCCAGAGAATTGGAAACTATGGGTGTGGCCTCTGAGGGGGCACACCTCATAGACAGTGGTCTCTCAGCCGAGGTTGTTGAGACCATCTTTCACTCTAGAGCTCCCTCTACAAGGAAACTTTATGGCCTTAAGTGGAAGGTTTTCACTTTATGGTGTGAAGAGCGACACGCTGACCCAGTTCACTGCCCGATTGGTACAGTGCTGGAGTTTTTGCAGTCTCGCCTCTCCACAGGGCTAGCCCACTCCACCCTGAAGGTTTACGTGGCGGCATTATCGGCCTTCCACACCCCTCTTGGTGGCGTGTCAGTGGGTAAGAACCCTCTGGTCACACGTTTCCTTCGTGGTGCACTCAGGATAAGGCCACGGGTGACACCCAGAACCCCATCATGGGATCTCGCTGTGGTCCTTGAAGCCCTCTCTCGGCCTCCCTTTGAGCCCATTGAGGAGATTTCAGATCGCTTCCTTACAATTAAGACGGCGCTGCTGTTGGCTCTTACTTCTCTGAGGAGAGTAGGAGACCTTCAGGCCCTCTCAGTGGCCCCTTCATATATCGACTTTGCGCCCGGTTTGGCCAAAGCATTTCTCTACCCTAGACCAGGGTACGTACCGAAGGTCCCAACAGCAGTACCACAGCCAGTCACCCTACAGGCCTTTTATCCTCCTCCATTCGTGGAGAACGACCATCGGAAGTATAACTGCATGCACTGCGAGCACTGGACACATATGTCCACAGAGCTGCCCTGTGGCGAAAGTCAGAGCAACTGCTAGTTTGTTACGGTCCCCCTAAGAGGGGGCTCCCGGCAACTAAGCATACTATCAGTAGATGGATTGTGGATGCAATATCTACTGCCTATGAGTCCTCTGGCCTCCCATCACCGATGGGCGTCAAGGCTCACTCAACTCGAGGCATGGCCGCCTCCAAAGCTCTTCTAGCAGGTGTCCCCATTCAGGACATCTGCAGTGCGGCGGGTTGGTCCACCCCTTTGACCTTTGTGAAGTTCTATGAACTAGACCTAAGAGCTACGAGCTCGTCTGGCCTGAGCTGACAGCGAAGGCGCTATCCCTCGTGAGCCCGAGGGCCGAGGTAGATGTTCCCTCTTGCGCTGGGTGCTCCCCAGGCAGAGATGTAATTCCACTCGCGTCCTGGCAGTTTTTCCAGGCGGAGTTATTTTAGTGTTCTGGCCAGAGTTTCCAGACACTATTCGGGTCCCTGTTGTCCGGGTGCGCCCCGACAAAGGGATTACCCTTCCTCGTGTGCCTGAGGGCCGAGGATGCTTCTTAGTCTGGCTGGTCACCAGACGGAGGCCTATCACCTCGGGGCCCAAGGGCCGAGGTGTATAACTCTCCCTCTTCGCTGGGTGCTCCCCAGGCAGAGATGTTATTCCACCTGCGTCCTGGCATTTTTCCCAGGCGAAGCAACCTAGCGTCCTGGCATACTCCCCAGACGCTACCTGTCCCTCTACGTCTGGCTGGTCCCCAGACTGAGGTAGACACTCTCCTCGTGAGCCCGAGGGCCGAGGCAGATCATATCCCTCTTCGCTGGGTACTCCCAGGCAGAGATGTAATTCCGCTCGCGTCCTGGCAGTTTTCCAGGCGGAGCTAATTCAGTCCCTCTCGTGCTGGCTGTTCCCCAGACAGAGTTTGGACTACTCTCCTCGAGCGCCTGAGGGCCGAGGTTCCTGCTATGATTCCTCTTGCGCTGGGCACTCCCCAGGCAGAGATGTAATTCCACTCGCGTCCTGGCTGTTTCCAGGCGGAGCCTTTTCCCGTGCTCTGGCCAGAGTTTCCAGGCACTAATTGCATCCCTCTTGATCCGGGTGCGCCCCGACAAAGGATTGCCCTCTCCTTGTGTGCTCGAGGGCCAAGGAGGACCCCTCTCTGGCTGGTGACCAGACTAGGGTGTATGACCTTAACCTCGTGGGCTCAAGAGCTGAGGTTTATATAATCCCTCTTCGCTGGGTACGTCCCAGGCAGAGATGTAATCCCGCTTGCGTCCTGGCACTCTTCCCAGGCGAAGCAACCTAGCGTTCTGGCATACTCCCCAGGCGCTACCTGTCCCTCTACGTCTGGCTGGTCCCCAGACTGAGGTAGACACTCTCCTCGTGAGCCCGAGGGCCGAGGCGGATCATATCCCTCTTCACTGGGTACTCCCAGGCAGAGATGTAATCCCGCTCGCGACCTGGCAGTTTTCCAGGCGGAGCTAATTCAGTCCCTCTCGTGCTGGCTGTTCCCCAGACAGAGTTTGGACTACTCTCCTCGAGTGCCTGAGGGCCGAGGTACTTGTTATGCTCCCTCTCGCGCTGGGTGCTCCCCAGGCAGAGATGTCATCCCACTCACGTCCTGGCTGTTTTCCAGGCGGAGTTCTTCTGGTCCCTCTTTTGCTGGTTTCCCCAGACAGAGCAACCACTTTCCTCGCGAGCCCGAGGGCCGAGGCATATGCCACTTCCCTCTCGCTCCGGCACTATCCCCGGACGGAGGTGTAATACTTCTCCTGTCCTGGCAGTTTCCCAGGCGGAGAACCGTCAGTGCTCCTACAGGTAAGTATCAGTGGGCACTGCCCTCTGATTCTGGGCTGGTCCCCCGGACAGAGGTGTACTGTCTCTCTTGCCCTGGTAGCCCCAGGCAGAGAGCTTTTCCTGGCTTGATCCACCAGAAGCAGCGCTTCCTTTCTTTCCCAGACAAACACCACTGGGTAGGAATTTGGAATTCTGGAGACGTTGGCATATCGTTCCCCAGAGCGTTGATGACGCAGTGTAGAGTTCCCGAAAGGGAACGTCTCAGGTTACGTATGTAACCCTGGTTCCCTGAGGGAACGAGACACTGCGTCATGGGCCATAATTCCCGCATTCCTACCGCGCATCGCTTCACTCCTGGAAGCTGAAGCCGGTTTGAAACGCACATGCTTATATACTTCCTGGTCGCCTACGTCACCGCCCCCGGTGACGTCACTCCCGTCATCCTATTGGTTGTAGACTGATTCAGAGCCGGGTTCGCCAATGGCATTCCCCAGAGCGTTGATGACGCAGTGTCTCGTTCCCTCAGGGAACCAGGGTTACATACGTAACCTGAGACGATTTTTTGTTACACTACTATTGAGAATTTTTAACCAAAGTATATTAGAGACTTTTCATTAAGACCCTAAAGAATCATATGAACTTGTGGAAAATGGGCATCCGATGACCCCTTTAAGTACTTGAATTGAATTGAGGAGTCATGACAGCCCTACTTAAAAGCAAAGAAATTAAAAGTTTACAACAGAAATACAATTTTGTTGCATAGATCACTGACTAAATGGCTGATTAATCGGTTTTCCTTAGTGATTGGGGCAGACACCTCATGACCATTTCAGTATCTCATCTATTATCAGACACTTTTGCTAGTGGAATAAGTAAATCATGTCTGGCTGTGAATAGAGCACTTCTATTTAAAGGAGAGTGATTCTGCAGCAAAGTACAGTACAAAGGAAAAGGAATTGGGCCGTTGCCACTTGTGGAGGCTGAGATAGGAAAATTTGGAGGATAGAAACTATATGGCAGAACAGAAAAAAATGGAAATTCAGGATTGGGGCATTTGTTACCGTGGGGCCAGCCTTGTGCTAAAATCACTCCTGGTACTGGCAGAAAGCTGGTTGCATAGGTGGAGTTTGAGAGGTGGCTGGGGAACACAGAGGGAGGTGGGAGGAGATTTTAGAGTTAAAGTGGACCACGGCTGGTGGAGCAGCAGAATAACACAGAAAATGAATTGAAAAGTGAGATCCACTGGGGATGGGGATTGAAGCACAGGTTTGCTGTTGCTGTAGACTGGGTTTAAAAAACAGGCTTGGGTGTTTGTACACATACCACAATCTGCCTCTCTCAATGCTACAGCTGGCTGCCTATATCAAAGAAAGAGCTAAAAGAGTATTGAACAGTTTGGAAAAAATAAAATTAGACCAAAATCATGAACTGTGGCCTTCCACCACTTCTTTGAGCTGAGAATGATGATATACCCCTGTACTAGCACTCCAATGCAATACCTTTCAATCCCACAAAGGCAGAGGAGGAATATTGACTATTTTTTCATTTCGTCATGCTGGATCTATTCTCAGCAGATGGACAGATGGCCAGTGCTCATTACATCCCAAATATCTGCATGAAATCTACAGTTCAGATTCAATAGTGATTTCACACCTGCGCCCTCTCATATCCTCTTCATCATCACACAATCTCATGCGCTTTAGTGTTGGTCTCATCCAAGAGCTACAGCTTGAGCAATTACAGAGAATCATATGCCTGTTTTGGTGAACCTGTCTGAAGCATGATAATGTCTCCTAGAAAATGTGTCAAAAAAAGCAAAAAAGCATTAGAAAAAGCACAACTTTACCATCAGACACAGCCTTAATATAACTGGAATTGAGGTTCATATCTTACCTTTATATTCACTCATTCATTCATAGAACACAAATAAACATAAAAAATGTTAACCACTGTGCCGTACAGAAGAGGAGAAAAAAGAACTAAAATAATAAATAAATAAACAAATAAATAAATAAAATAGTAATGTTGTTAAAATTGTTATTGTAATTAGGTTATAATTATACAGGTTATTCTGGTTATATATATAATTACACAGATTATTCTGAACCGGTTTCCCAGAAGTGTCTGGCAGCTGACAAGCACAAACATTAGTGATCGAGCGGCACTTTCCCATGAGGCTGCCTCATCAGAAGTCTAACACAATTAAACTTCTCTTCCCACTCTGATACATTAGCACTGCTTTAATGTGAGATATCACAAGCATACATTCACATCTGCTTCCACTGACTAAAACCAATTCCTCTGTGAGACAGCAGGATCATAGTAAGGTCTAACTGCTATGACTGAGAGGGTTATGATCAGGTGGCCGCCCTCAAATATCTAACATGAAATGTATGAAAAGAACATTTCAGTGGCAGGTTTGCATTAAATCCTCTCGGATTTTGTCAAAAGTTCTGTTGATTTTTACTGTGCAATACAGCAGCAACACTGTCACCACATGAGAGTTTTCAGAAATCCCAATACCACGAAACAGGATGACATTTCATTTCACAGTGCTGTGGATATAATTGGAAAAGAAATAATATTCAGTCATGGAGACTAGATGGCAGGAGAGCAGCAGTGAGATGACCAGTGTAATACAGTTCCTGTCCACAGTGGACACAGACAGACACAGAGCCAGGAGGGATTCACTGCTCAAGTGTAGACCAATCATGATGAAATCTGGGAAAGGAGGACAGGCATGAGTTAACAGTGTGTAGGAATTATATTATTTAACATTCAGCTCAAACTGCGTTTGAGAATTGTCTAAAGATACTTAAAGTGTAATATCCCACACTGTGATTTTTTTTTATTACTTTTTTACTTTTAATTTTGCAAATTTATTAGAAATAAAAAACTGAAATGACTCCATTGCATAAGTATTCATACCCTGAAATTTAGCTTAGAAGCATTCATATGTTGTTACTACAGATGTTACTACACTTCAAGTGAAGTTAACCTGTGGCAAATTCATTTGAATGGGTATGATTTGGAAAGGCACACACCTCTCAATAAAATGTCTAACAGTTGAAAATGCATATCAGAGTGAAAACCAAGCCCTGAGGCTAAAAGAACTGCCTGTAGAACTCAGAGATCGGATTGCGTCAAGACAGAGATCTGGGGAAGAGTTCTGCATTGAAAGGTTCACAGAAGCATGTAGCCTCCATTATCCATAATGGAAGACTTTGGAACAACTAGGATTCTTCTTAGAGCTGGCCTTCTGGCCAAAGTGAACAATTGATGGATAAGGCCCTTGGTTAGACTGGTGGCCAAGGAGCTGATGGAGCACACTAGTTGAGCTCCATGATCATATATGTAGATGGGAGAAACTTACAGAAGTACAAACATCATTGCAGCACTCCACCAATCAGGTCTTTCAATCCTCTCCTAAGTGAGGACACATGAAATCACACTTGGAATTTGCAACAAAGCACCTAAAGAAGTCTCAGTTGTGAGAAGCAAGATTCTCTGGTCTGATGAACCTCAATTCCAAGCATCATGTTTGAAGGAAAACAGGCACTGCTCATCACCTGCACAGTAGCATCCTGACAGTAAAGTGTGGTTGTAGTAGCCTCATGCTGTGGTACGTCAGTGTAAAGAGAAAGAAAGAAGAAGGATAGAGATGACACATTTTTCTTATTTTGCCTAAATTTCATATTTCAGAGGCTACAGAAGATACTTACATGTTTCCCAGAAGACAAAATAAGTTAAATTTACCCTGATCTTCAAAAAGTTTTCACTGCCCGGCACAATGCTTACTGCATTGTGTTTCCTTCTGAAGCATCAGGGAATGTTTGAACCTTCTGTAATAGTTGCATATGAGTCCCTCAGTTGTCCTCAGTGTGAAAAGATGAATCTCAAAATCATGCAGTCATTGTTGGAAAGGATTACACAAAAATGCAGAAAACCAAAACCAAAAAAAAAAAAACACTGCTGTGGATCATTCAGGTAAAAACACAGTATTAAGAATCAAGGGGATGTAAACTTTTGAACAGGGTCATTTTTATAAATGTAACTATTATATACTCTTGTGGACTATATGTAAACATCTTTTATGTGAAATATCTTATTCAGGTCAGTACTAATTAAACAATAACATGCATTTTGTATAATCCCTCTTATTTTGATAAAAAAAAACATTTTGCAGATTCTAAAGAGGGATGTAAACTTTTGACCTCAACTATAAGTACTGAGTTAAGGGTATTAATACTTATGCAATTTTTTGGTCTAAAATTTAGACCAAGATGGCGGCGCGTACACATCGCGAGGCTCAGTGTCTCTCCAGTTTCTGCAAATTTGCAGTATTTTACCTGCTCATCTCGGGTCTGTTCGTACCGAACAGTAGTGCCTTCACATCGTACACCCGACAGGAACTTTTGGATATTGGTTTGTACATTCCCGACAGTTTTATCAGTAATATTCGACTCGTCCCTGAGATCGCTAGGACACTTGAAGCTGCGCACTCTACCCGACCGGGCGGAAGTGCTCGTAGGCGGCGACGCGACCGTAAACAAAGACGGGGGAAGCGCGGAGGACTAAGAGCTAAGCTAAAGCTAACACCACACCGGCTCTCTTTACCCAGCATTTTCCTCGCTAATATACGGTCGCTGGTGAACAAAATGGACAAGATTCGACTCCGCATCAAACATAGCAAGAGACTTTGGAACTGCAATGTCATGATCTTCACTGAAACATGGCTAAACAGCGATGTATCGGACAGTGCTATTGCTCTAGCTGAGCACCAAACATTCCGGGCAGACAGAACGGCGGATGACTCCGGTAAGACCAGAGGCAGAGGATTGTGCATTTATGTTAACAAAGCTTGGTGCACGAACTCTGTTGTTATTGGGAGACACTGCTCAGCTAACCTAGAGTTTCTCATGGTTAAGTGTAGACCGTTTTATCTGCCGCGGGAATTCACCTCCACCATAATAACTGCTGCTTACATTCCTCCTGACGCTGATGCCAAGCTTGCTATGAACGAACTTCATGTGGCCATCAGCAAACAACAAACTGCTCACCCGGAGGCTGCATTTATTGTTGCGGGGGATTTTAATCACTCAAACTTAAAGACAGTACTCCCCAAATTTCACCAAAACATTTTCTGTCACACCAGAGGAAATAAAACTTTAGACCATGTATACACAAACATGGCTGAAGCTTATACTGTGACCCCCCTCCCCCACTTGGGACAATCTGACCACCTTTCTTTGTTCCTCACCCCCAAATACTCACCCCTCATCAACCGTGTGAAGCCATCAGTGAAGACCACCAAAGTGTGGCCAGTGGGGGTAGACTTCACACTCCAGGACAGGTTTCTACACACTGACTGGAGTATGTTTGCTTCTCAGGCCACCTGTGGCTCTCACATGGACATTGACAGATACACTTCCTCTGTTCTGGATTACATCAACACCACCATAGACAGTGTTACAACCCAGAAACAGATCACCACATACCCAAATCAGAAGCCATGGATGAACAAGGAGGTACGTCTCCTGTTGAAAGCACGCAAGGCTGCTGGACCAGACGGTAGAGCAGATCACTGGGGTATTCACAGACATTTTTAACATGTCCCTTGCCCAAGCAACTGTACCCACATGTCTTAAATCCACCTCCATTGTGCCAGTACCGAAACACTCCAACCCAACATGCCTGAACGACTACCGCCCTGTAGCACTCACACCCATCATTATGAAGTGCTTCGAGCGGCTGGTCCTCTCACACCTCAAGAACTCTCTCCAATCCACACTGGACCCACACCAGTTTGCCTACCGTGGCAATAGGAGCACAGATGATGCAGTCTCCATAGCGCTGCACTCTGTACTCACACACCTGGACAATACAAACACTTATGCACGAATGCTGTTTGTTGATTTCAGCTCAGCATTCAACACTGTCAGACCATCTAAGTTAATCACCAAACTTAGAGACCTGGACATTAACACTTCACTCTGTAACTGGATTATGGACTTTCTAACCAACAGACCTCAGCATGTTAGGTCAGGCCACATCTGCTCCACTACTGTCATGCTCAACACTGGTGTACCACAAGGCTGTGTGCTGAGCCCCTTCCTCTACTCCCTTTTCACCCACGACTGCAGGCCTGTGTATGGACGCATCATAGGGACTCCACTTCCATCCATTGAGGACATTCAGAAGAAGCACTGTCTGCGTCGAGCATGCAGTATTCTTAAGGATTCCTCTCATCCCGCCCACAAACTGTTTTCTCTTCTGCCTTCTGGCAGGCGTTTCAGATGCCACAGGACAAGAACTAGCAGACTGAGGAACAGCTTCTTTCCCAGAGCTGTCTCCTTATTGAACTCTGACCCCCACTGACCCTTGGCCCCCACCCCCACACACTCCCCACTACCATTGCACTATTTAATATTCATTGCACTATGCTGTACATACCCATTTGTAAATGCACATTTCCATTGCAAATATACATACTGTCAATTTTTGATAAATCTACATCTATACATGTCAATTTGTAAATTCCTGCTTCAGTAAACAGTAACCTGGATATTATGTTCGTATCTACCTGCAATTTATATTATAGTTAATAGCAACCTGTATATTGTGTTCATCTATTTGTACATTCTAATTGTAGTTAATTATCATCTGTAAATTATGCTCACAGTACTTCATCTGTAAATATTATCCATAGTTTCTCCCTGTACATATTCCCTATAAGTGCACTTATAACTTATACCTTTATCCTGCACTTGCTGCTTATTGCACTCCTGGTTAGACCTAAACTGCATTTTGTTGCCTTGTACTTGTACATGTGTAATGACAATAAAGTTGAATCTAATCTAATCTAATCTAATCTATTGATTTCAGTGTTGTATTTTTAATAAATTTGTAAAGTTTCGTGCTTTGTCATTATGGTGTATGGAGTGTAGACTGATGTGCAAAGAAGGCATTTAAAGCAGTTTAACATAAGGCTGCCAGCGCACTGTATATTTATATACTTTACTGTAAAGTTAAAGTTTGTACAGGGCTCAGATTACTAAAATAAACTAGATGTTACAATATTATGGATATAATATCCAAAGGAGGGCCCCCTGTTTGACCTTGAATTTGCTTATCAAAATGAAGTGATGGTTTTTAATGCCTGTTTGAGGAACTGTGTGAAAAAATGACCAAAATTCACCAAAAAGTTTTTATTCCACTGACATTTTTTCTAGTATTATGTTTACAATTTAATTTGTTCACATCATTCATGTCAGAAATAAACAGGGAGGATCAGGCTGTTTTTCTTCACAGCATTAATTTCTTTTTCCCCATATAGTGGTTTAATACCAATAATGTGTTGCTACATGAATTTCTGCAGTTACAACAACATATTTCACAGTCTCACATCGGTTTTATCAGTCTCAGTCTCACTGATAATATGTGAATTGTTTGGTGATACATGTTTATATTTTAAAATATCTTTTGTGCTTAACAGAAGTAAACAACTCATATGTTTGGAACAACTCGAGAGTGAGCAAATGATAACAGAATTGTCATTTTTGGGTGAACTGTTTCTTGAACAGATGGACTGACAGCTTTTTTTTTCTTACTACTTTCATCTCTATCCAGTTACTAAATTAGTTCACTTACTTGTTGGATGCATATTTTGTGTGCACTTGTTGGACACAAAACTATAATATGCTCAGAATTTTTTAGCACATTTGATGTAAACAGATATATGCTCTGCCCTTCCTCCAGACAGATTCACCCAGGCAGCGAAGAGAAAGAAGGGTAGGACGTGCAGCCAGAGGTGACAGACGCAGTGGTTTGACCGCCAGCAGCTGAGGCTCCCTCCAGCTCGCCTTTCTGTTCTTCACTTCGAGCAAAAATAATAAGCCTCTTTAGTCCGGAGACCTGCAAACCTGAGGGTACAAGACGAGTATGAAAGCTGTGTGAAAGCTGCTCTTTCCTTTTCCCTTCGGGCAAATCACAATGCCACAGAGAGCTTCATTCTGAATGCTATTATCATACACATAATGATATACAGTATCTACATTCAATTCATAAATCAAAAAAGAAATAAGACACCTGAGATTTTCTACCTCAGACTGTTTCTTGGGCATCTTTGCATCTTTTAACTCACAGTTAAAGAGTTCACCAAAAAATAAAAATTATGTCATTAATTACTCCAAAACCATACGTCCTTTGTTCATCTTCGGAACACAAATTAGGATATTCTTTATGAAATACAAGAGCTTTCTGACCCTCCATGGACAGCAAGGGTCCTTCCACGTTCAAGGCCCAGAAAGGTAGTAAGAACATCAACAAAGTAGTCATATGACATACAGTCAAACCAAAAATTATTCAGACACCAGATATAATTTTAGATATTTTTTTACTAGTGGGTGCAGGACTATAGTTCATTTATGTGAGGATAGCAAAATAACGCAAACTGTGACATACCAAAAATATTTTTCATACAGTGGACTACTAGTTAAATTTACACAAATTTGAGGCCAAAAATTTGATTTGACACTTTGACCTGATCATGTTAACTCTAAGTTCTTGTCATATTTTATCACCATTATAACCATAATCCCCCCCCCCCCCCAAATAACAACTTTATGTAACAATTTTCCTCCTCTTTAAGGCATGTATAGGCTTTTTTCAAGTGTGTTATACTATGTTAACAGCACCACGCGCATACATTGTTTACAGAGGAAAGCACCCACATGTGTCATGATACTCTCCAAAAATTTCTTTTTTTTGCACGCAAAAAGTATTCTCGTAGCTTCATAAAATTACAATTGAACCACTGATGTCACATGGACTATTTTGTTTATGGTTCTGGGCCTTGCTGTTTGTGCTGTCCATGGAGAGTTAGAAAGCGCTCGGATTTCATCAAGTATCTTAATTTGTGTTCTGAAGATGAACGAAGGTCTCGCGGTTTTGGAACAACATGAGGGTGAGTAATACAGAATTTTAATTTTTGGGTGAAATATCCCTTTAAGGCTCTGTGCCTGCTCAAAATTCTGTTATGTTAACTATATAGCTCCGCGCTATCGTCTGGGCAGAACTATTGTTCCTGCTACCAAAGATAGGTTCACAAATAACCTGCCTGATTTATCTAAGCTGCTCTGTGTACCCATAAATACAAATGAACTAGACAAAATGACTAGTAACATGGGCACTATCTTCTCTAATACATTAGAAGCTGTTGCCCCCATCAAGCTAAAAAAGGTTAGAGAAAAACGTACTGCGCCATGGTACAACAGTAATACCCATTCTCTAAAAAAAGAAACTCGTAATCTTGAGCGTAAATGGAGAAAAACTAACTTAGAAGTTTTTAGAATTGCATGGAAAAACAGTATGTCCAGCTATAGACAGGCTTTAAAAGCTGCTAGAGCCGAATACATCCACCAACTCATAGAAAAAACCCAAAACAATCCAAGGTTTTTATTTAGCACAGTGGCTAGATTAACAAATAACCAAATGCCACCCGACCTAAATATTCCTGCACAGTTTAATAGTAACAACTTTATGAATTTCTTTACTGATAAAATAGACATCAGAAAAACAATAACAATTATAGATACTACAGCAACCAATACTTCAGCATGATTCATTACACCCAAAGAAAAACTGCAGTGCTTTACAACTATAGAACAGGAAGAATTAAATAAACTTATCACCACATCTAAACCAACAACATGCCTATTAGATCCTGTACCCACTAAATTACTAAAAGAGTTGCTACCTGTAGCAGAAGTACAGCTTCTTAATATTGTTAACTCATCGTTATCTTTAGGTCATGTCCCAAAACCATTCAAACTAGTGGTTATTAAGCCTCTTATTAAGAAACCACAGCTAGACCCTAGTGAATTGGTAAATTACAGACCTATTTCTAATCTTCCATTTATGTCTAAAATTTTGGAAAAAGTTGTGTCTGCTCAATTGTGCTCCTTCTTGCAAAATAATAATCTCTTTGAAGAATTTCATTTCAATAGCACAGAAACTGCACTTGTAAAAATCACAAATGACTTGCTACTCGCGTCAGATGAAGGCTGCGTCTCATTGCTAGTTTTACTTGATCTTAGTGCTGCATTTGACACTATAGATCATGACATACTCATAGATTGATTACAGAGCTATACAGGTATTCAAGGGCAGGCTTTAAGATGGTTCAGATCATACCTGTCCGATCGCTATCGCTTTGTTTATTTAAATGGGGAGTCATCGCAGCTAACACCAGTAAAGTATGGAGTGCCACAAGGATCTGTCCTAGGTCCTCTGCTATTTTCAATTTACATGTTACCCCTCGGTAATATTATTAGGAAATATGGGATTAGTTTCCATTTTTATGCTGATGATACTCAACTATATATTTCAACAAGACCAGATGAAACTTCTAACATAGCAAAATTAACAGAATGTGTTAAAAATGTGAAAGACTGGATGACCAATCATTTTCTACTATTAAATTCAGATAAGACCGAGATATTACTTATTGGACCAAAAAACAGTACACAGAATCTCTTAAACTGCAATTTGCAACTAGACGGATGTAGGCTACTGTTATTTCCTCTACAGTCAAAAATCTGGGTGTTATATTAGACAGCAACCTGTCTTTTGAAAATCATATTTCTCATGTTACAAAAACAGCATTCTTCCATCTTAGAAACATTGCCAAGCTACAGAACATGTTACCTGTCTCTGATGCAGAAAAGTTAGTTCATGCATTCATGACGTCTAGACTGGACTATTGTAATGCACTACTAGGTGGTTGTCCTGCTTCTTCAATAAATAAGCTACAGGTAGTCCAAAATGCAGCTGCTAGAGTCCTTACCAGGTCAAGAAAATACGATCATATTACCCCAATTTTACGGTCTCTACACTGGCTACCTATTAGGTTCCGTATCACTTACAAAATATTACTTCTTACCTATAAGGCCCTTAATGGTTTTGCTCCTGCATACCTAACTAGTCTCCTTCCACGCTACAATCCCTCACGCTCCCTAAGGTCGCAAAACTCTGAACTTTTAGTAGTACCTAGGATAGCAAAGTCCACTAAAGGAGGGAGAGCCTTTTCACATTTGGCTCCTAAACTCTGGAATAGCCTACCTGATAACGTTCGGGGTTCAGACACACTCTGTATGTTTAAATCTAGATTAAAGACTCATCTCTTTAGCCAATCATTCACATAATGTATCTCATAACGTTGTACTTCAGTTACATCTGATCAAATGCACATCAACATTTTTCAGCTTGGGCAAAACACAATTTTTGCTTGGTTGGAACAGCAGCTACGCTAATTATTTCTCTATTTGTTTCTCTGTTTCTGTTTCTAGGAATTACACAAGATTCAGCCTGGATTCAGAAGAAGAGATGATGCCAACCCCTCAGAGGACCGCCGATGATGCCAGCCTTGAAACAACATACAGCACTACACCATTTTCTACAAGTTTGATTGCAACACATAATCATTACTATTAGTGTTCATCATCTGTTTTTGATTACACCATTACTTTTTTTTATATTTATACCATATGTACCTCGACTTGACATACAGTAGTCACCACTAATAAGCTACTAAATATATTGTAGTAGCCTGCATTTTTTGTACAGCTGCTTTGCAACGATTTGTATTGTGAAAAGCGCTATACAAATAAACTTGAATTGAATTGAATTGAACTCAGCTTCTAGTATCAATATACAGTCTTACATTCTCAAACTGTTTAAATAAATTACACCTATTTTATTGTGATAATTTAAATGGGCTGCTCACCTGACTTGTGTTGTTCATTGCTGCTCTTATATACTCAACTTGTTAACTATACAGTGGTGGTTAGATTGTTAATGTCTTCCTCTGAAGACATTAACAAATTTCTTCCTCTGAGATAGGAATGCATATTAGCTTGATATATAGGATATAGGATACAATGTTTTCTGTTGAAATAAAACAAACAATACCAACAGTAAGCAGCAGAGGGCAGTGTCAGACCGATGAATCTCTGATTACATTCAGCTATTAAAGTAAGATGCCAATCAGTAAGAATAGTGTCTAAGTGCGTTTATTTTGGTTTAAATTGGAAGGACATATTTCTGTTTTCTCTCTTTTTAAAAAATGTTTAGATGAAAAGCGTGTGAGAATGTTCTACACGAAATTAAACCAGCGAATCTGCTGATTCACATGATGTCACGTAAAATAGGCTATTTAATGTCACTCAGTTACGTATAAAAACGAAATTAAAACCCTGAGGTAAAATGCAACTTTACAACAAATGTTTCACCATGTTTCAATTAAACAGTCTTCTGTTATGAATGTAACCTTGCAGGTTAAGCTCAAGGATTGTCATGTGATGTCGGACATGTCAGAGAACATCCAGGAACAAATGCCGTGTTTTTGCCCTCAGGTCATGTACCTCAAGAACAATAAACAACTACCTTACAGGTCTCCCCACGGTGTAATATTGTCATTGATAACATAGTGTGTATTTATTTTGTAAATGAAACTCAGATTTATTTAATTCCCTGCAGAAAAAAACAGCTAAAACCAGCCTAGGCTGGTAGTAGCTGGTTTTAGCTGATCTTCCAGCCTGGCCAGGCTGGTCAGGCTAGTTTTAGCTGGTGGTTTCCCAGCCTGAACAGCTAAGACCAGCCTGACCAGCCTGGCCAGGCTGGAAAAGTGGCCAAAACCCTTCTAAAACCAGCCTGCTGACCAGCTAAAACCAGGCCTTTTCAGCAGGGTGTGCTTAATAAGCATCAGTAACCTAGACAATTAAGCTTCCCTGCTGAAAAAAACAGCTAAAACCAGCCTATGCTGGTCTTAGCTGGTTTACGCTAGTTTTAGCTGGTCTCCCAGCTTGGCCTGGCTGGGAAAGTGGCCAAAACCCTTCTAAAACCAGCCTGCTGACCAGCTAAAACTAGGCTGGTTGACCAGCTAAAACCAGCCAACCAGCCTAGGCTGGTTTTAGCTGTTTTTTTTCACTAGGGTTACAGGGACATACCCTTAGCTCTGGTACATTACAATCCCCTTGTCATAAATGTACACGTTATGCTATGTAGGCTAGGTCATTTCCTGTTGTGTATTGTTCAAACTTTAAATCTACTTTATTGTATTCAGGCTGGTTGGCTGGTCTTAGCTGGTTTAAGCTGGAAGTAGCTGGTTTTAGCTGGTCACCCAGCCTGGCCAGACTGGGAAAGTGGCCAAAACTCCTCTAAAACCAGTCTGCTGAACCAGCTAAAACCAGGCTTTTTCAGCATGGTGTGCTTAATAAGCTTCAGTAACTCAGACAATTAAGCCTACCTGCTGAAAAAAAAAGAATGCTGGCTGGTTTTAGCTGTTTTTTTTTAGCAGGGTTATTAAAGATTCTAAAACCAAATTTCGAAATCAAATTTTCACTTTAAAGATAAACGGTCAAACAAAACAAATAAATAGAAAAAAAAAAATCTGTCCATCCTCTGTGATATGTGACAGCTTTTGTTCTATGGACAAATAAAATGTAAGTCATTAAAACCGCTTCCTGGTGTATTCATCTCAGTCACTCAGTCATAATACATTTGCACAACGCAAACTAGGTTCTATTTGCTGCAAATGAGAAATGAGACTGAAAGCACGAGTCTCTCTGATAGCAGACAGTCCCAAACCCAGTATCCCATCTGTGTGTCCTGTATCACTGCACATCTGCCACTGGTACCTGCAGATCCCAGTCAAGTCTCAAATCAAACGAATCAGTTATTTATCATGCACAGACACACTTTAATATCTTATATGCTGCTATATTCAGGATTCCTTTGATACACATTAAACATTCAGTGTTTCTTCATCTTGATAATGCAATTGAGGGCATCTGAGTACAATTGTGCATGGGGTTCTTTTAAAACAGGAAAATAGAAAGAGATCGAAGGAGAGGCAAGGGAGATGAGGAGACCTGTGTCCCTGAATATGGAAAAGATGAAAAATTGAAATGGAGAATGAGAGAGTGCATCTCATGACCTCCGCAAGGGCTGGTGAATAATTGAAAACTCTGATCAAGCTGGTCCTGTGGATCAATATGATCATGTTATCAAGGCTCAGACAGTTTTATGTGATATGACACCACTGAGAGACAGTCCAGTGTATGCATGGTGACAGAATGCAGTGATACAGGTAATATAAAAAAATATATTTATACATTTTTATAATTGAAATATTATTCATCAATTTTTATTTTAAAAATGATTTAATATAGCTATAAATCTATTATTATATACTTTTTATAATATTCATAATATTATATATTTTTAATATGCATTGATTAAATTTTTGTCAGTACCTTTTAATTTGATATTGTTCTATAGGGACTCTATACAGTACTGTGCCCTGGCAGTATAATTTCCATACTAATATCCATAAGTTTAAGGACATTTTCTTCAACTCTATAACACAAGGCAATGTTTATTCAAAATACCTGTGAAGAAAAAAAAACAATATGCAAAATTGCCTCTAATTAACATGGTACAATTGGCCTGTATTTTTACAGACTTTGTATACAAAGGGGCACAAACAGTCATAGATGCTCAAGAAGGCAAAGAGGATGTAAACATTTGTAAACAGGACGACCGGTATAAATAGTTTTTTTGTCTTGTTGGAAATATGTAAATATTTTATGTAGGTTCGGAAAAGGCAGTACTAAATAAAATATAAAATCTCTTATATTTGTATAATTTCTGCAACAGGTTTATAAACATTGGAGACAAATGTGCTATGCAAACATAGCAACTCTGTGTTACATTATATTTTTAAGTTTTTGAACAGTAAGATTTTTAATGTTTTTTTAAAGAAGTCTCTTCTGCTCACCAAGCCTGCATTTATTTGATCCAATGTACAGCAAAATTTTTTAAATACTTTTACTATTTTAAATAGCTGTTTTCTATTTGAATATAATTTAAAATGTAATTTATTCCTGTGATCAAATCTACATTTTCAGCATCATTACTCCGGTCTTCAGTATCACATGATACATCTGAAATCATTCTAATATACTGATTTGCTGTTCAAGAAACATTTATTTATTATTATTATTATTATCATCAATATTTTAAAGAGTTGAGTAAATTTTTTTAGGATTCTTTGATGAATAGAAAGACCAAAAAAAATCAGCATTTATGTGAAATAAAAAGCTTTTCTCTCTCTATATATATTTATTTATTTTTTCTTCAGAAATGATAGAAATTAATACTTTTATTTGGCAAGGATGCTTTAAATTGTTTAAAAGTGATGAAAATGACATTCATAATGTTACAAAAGATTTATTTTCTTTCTATTCATCAAAGAAACCTGAAAAAAATCTATTCAGCAGTTTTTAAAATAATAATAATAAATGCTTTTTGAGCAGCAAATCAGAATATTAGAATGATTTCTGAAGGATCATGTGACTGGAGTAATGAAGCAAAACATTCAGCTTTAAAATTACAGCAATAAATTACATTTTAAAATATATTCAAATAGAAACATTTATTTTAAATCGTAAAAATATTCAGCATAATTCATTTATTCATAAATCATAATTGTACTGTTTTTGCTGTACTTTGGATCAAATAAATGCAGGCTTTGTGAGCAGAAGAGACTTCTTTAAAAAACATTAAAAATCTTTTGACTTTTGACAGGTAGTGTATATATATTAAAATGTTCAAAAATTAGTGAGCAAGCTGTGCAATTGTAGTTATAGGGCACTTTTCTATCCAACAAGGCCTAGGTAAGTGCTTAAACAGTTAATAACCTTTCCAGTTTGAGAATCCTGCGTTTTGTGACATAGCGCTGCAGGTATGAGTGTTCTGGTCAAATGTACTTAAGCTGCATTTATTGCAAAATGCTATATTGGTGGGGTCACTTTGATATCCCATCATTCATAGCCCAGTCCCACAATATAATAGCTCCCTAAGCAGTCGTTGCATTGTTATAAATACTTGGCCGGGGCGGCCAGCCAATGCAATTACTGTGTTTAAGAGAGCCTATGGACAAGTAACAAATGCCCTTAGAACATAATTGCATTGCTAGGGGTTGCTTTCTGGTCAGGTCTGAAATTATGCTTCTTTGGATCGATTTCATTTAAACAGGCATAATTTGAAATAAGGTTGTGAGACTAGGAGATGGTGGCAGACAAAACAGATGAAAGATTCATTCATTTAGTCTAGTCTGAGTGTTGTTGTAGCTGACAGCAATGAGTTTTAACAGCAGGTCATAAACAAACCACTTCACCATCTATTGTTACTATTGCTAACCTTTAGACTATCACATGCAATATCTTTACTACTTCTTTACTGCTGTTACACTGAAATTGTGAACCAATCAATGTCATTCATTGGAAGTGCACGTTTATATTGGTCTAATCAGAAATCATGGTTTCCGGTTTAAACCTATTTTGTTCGGTATGTTTAAAAGCAAATGACATTTCTCCATTACTATCCTTATTATACTGTCCTACATTAATTTTAGCGTATGTCTGAAGAAAATATATTTATTAAGTATTTTTTTACATATAATATAACAATCTTTTTAGTTTGTATAAGGGCCATCATACAGAGTTGGTGCAAACTGCTGTCCCACAACCAAAATACACATTTAATAAGCATTTAAGTATTCAAATCTTAGATGTAGATCTTAGATGAACCTGCGATTATCTATTGAAACCCACAATAATATTTAAAATATCAGTAAGCTTAATATATATAAAATTAGGGATGCACCAATACGAATCGGCCGATCATGCTTGCGCGTTTTGTCAGTAAAGCCGGTTCTGTAATCAGCGGTAAATGCCATCAAGTGCGTGATTTCACGTTGAGCCGTATATACTACACACAGCCGTTGTTTACCGACGAGCTGCGCAAATCAATGTTCATTATCAGTGTGAATGTGCGCAGCTCGTCAGTGAACAACGGCTGTGTGTAGTATATACGGCTCAACGTGAAATCACGCACCTGATGGCATTTACCGCTGATTACAGAACCGGCTTTACTGACAAAACGCGCAAGTGATCGGCCGATACGGATCGGTGCATCCCTATATAAAATCACCATTTAGTGGGTACTTTCAATCATATTGAAATAATTTTTACATTTTATTCCATTATAATGTCTTTTTGATTTTTTTTAAAAAGTTCATTTTAAAAATATATGTATTTATTTTGTATTTACTTTGCAAATATTAAACTTTATGTAAGAAAATGTGTCCCACATTTTCATGTCACTACCAAATTAGTGTATGTTTTAGTCCACTGGCTAAGACTGAAATATTGTTAAAATTGTAATTGTTATTGATTAACCTCTGAAAACGTTTTAATAAAATAGCAAAAAAATATATTTACCAGGTAGATGTAAGCAAAATCTTAATAGGTTACTATAACCCTTCTTAATAAATTATATATTACTGTTTTGGTAGTGACAAATTTGGGGAGAGGATAAATAATCCAAATCGTTCTGAAAATACTAATTGCACAATTACTAGAAATGTGTACTTTGGATATGACACAGTTGGCATACATACAAACAAAATTAGTGGAAAAAGACACAAGTCATTTCCAACTCTGACTTTGAACCAATTCTGTAGAATGGCCTATAAACATTTTTTTTTTCTTAGTTTAATAACTATTAAATCTAAAATGTAATTAAATGTAATTACAAAAAATAAAATAAAAAATGTTGTAAAAATTAAAAAAAAAATGAATGTAATTATGTACTTGCTCTGCAGCAGTAGCAGCAGCAGCAATAAGAGGAGCAGCAGAGTAGCAGATCTGTTAATGACCAAATTCATTAACATTGGCATATCCATTGCATATGCTAAACTATTCAGAGAGCTGTCATAACAAAATTTCTTGTTTCATATCTTTGAAATGATTAATTTCAAAATTATGTCACAATCCCTTCGTGAAAAGGCTGTATTTTCCTTCATAAATGTGTTTCAGAGAGACACATTGGATGAGCAGCAGGGCTCCGGTCTCCCTCTTGAGGATTGGCAGCATTAGTGGAGAGGGGTTCTGACCCCTGGCTGTAAGAACGAGGGCACCACCTAACAGACGCACTTCAGGTGTTGGGAAACACAGGGAGCTGAAGTGGCAGATGGGGAGGACATGACCTGAGACTGCTGGGACAGCTGGAAGCCTCACACCCCCTCTAGCCCACACACCTGTTATTTATTATGTTCAATGCATCACACTTGCCCTAAGGCCCACCTTAACACAGGCCCGAGCATTACTGAAGCACACCGTGAGTAAACAGGGCATAGAATATACCTGGAATACAACAGAAATTGAAAATTGTTAATGAACAGCCATTGTGTGGACTCTTGACATGGTCCATATTGCCTAAAATTATGTTTTCATACAGTATGTGTATACAATACAGTGAATATGAATGTGCCATTTAACATAGGCATTTCCTCCAAAGAGACACTGTCTACTCAAAAAATGGGATGAACAAAACTCGCATATTTTGCTTATTATTGCTGCTGAAAATATTTTTGGGCTGTACTAATCAGTCAGACCGGGAAAAACATTTGGTGTACTATAGACTGCGAAAAGTGCAAAAGATTGTCTGAGGAAAAAAGTAGCTTGTGGTTGGCCAAACTGAACCAGGATTTCCAGGGCAAGAACCTTGACAACATTTGTGTTTGTTCTTATCATTTCCAGTCAGGAAGGTGAAATATTAGGCTAATATCTTAATTAGTACTGCTTGTACGTATCTTTACCATTTATTAACTTTAGTTTGTCAAAATATCGCACCCCATCCTGCTTACTAAGTCCTTCTCTATATGATTTAACAGCTTCCACACATTTTTTCTGTGATTTAGACAGCATAAATTAGCAGAACAATGTATTAAGTAGTACATTAACCATGCAATCCATGCTGTTGTTTACATCTGAGTATCGCCAATATGGCCGCGCATCCAGGCGACTGACCAAACCGTGATGTAAGTGCAAACCCTCTATAGTCCAAAATGGATGCCATTTATAATATTTATTAAGTCAGCAAAATAAATAAATGAGATTAGTTACAGCATATTTTATTACTGACTGTGCATATACAATCTTTAGATGTGACTGCCTTTTATCACTGGGACTGGAAATGGGCTTCACAGGAAAAAAGATGATTAGGTACACAAACAGTGCTAACAAATGCTAAAGCAAACAAGCTTTTAGAGTTCAGAAAAAGGCTGAGGGAGCGTTAAACGGACCTCAGATTTCCCAGTGGTCTTCTACACCCTTCTCGTAGTGATCATCTGTCTCCATTCTAAGGACAGGTTGTCAGGAAACTGAAATGGACACTGTTGCCTTCCAAGTGTAACAGCTTTTTATGTGATGACTGAATGTGAAAATGCTCAAAAATGGGCTGGTAATGAAGTGACTGTGCAATGTAAACACTACTCCAGAGAGAAAGAGTCCATGCAACATCATGACAAGACAGGCAGATTTTTGGGAGGAATCTGTTTTAAGGAGGAATCTGGTTTAAATATTTTATGTATTCTGATCTTCAAATTCAAAAAGTTTTATGCATCATGTTTTCTTCTGAAGCATCAGTGAGTGTTTGAACCTTCTGTAATAGTTGCACATGAGTCCCTCTGTTGTCTTTATTGATAACTATAACAATAAAGACAATGATATTCAGCACATTAACGGACAATAGCGTTTATGTTTATTCCAAAAAAAAAAAAAAAAATACATTTAAAGATTAAAGACACTACCAGAAGATACTACCAAAAGGTAAATAAGGTAATATATATACATTTTGTCACTTACGCTCAACCAAAGCTGCATTTGTTTGATCAAAATACAGTAAAAACAGTAAAATTGTGAAAATGATTAACATTTAAAATAGCTGTTTTCTGCTTTCAATTTTATTTAAAAAGCAATTTATTCCTGTGATGGCAAAGCAGAATTTTCAGTGTTAAATGATCGTTCATTATGATGATTTGGTGCTCAAGAAACAATGTGTGTGTGTGTGTGTGTGTGTGTGTGTGTGTGTGTGTGTGTGTGTGTGTGTATACACAGTTGAAGTCAAAAGTTTACATACACCTTGCAGAATCTGCAAATTGTTAATTATTTTACCAAAATAAGAGAAATCACACAAAATGCATGTTTTTTTTTATTTAGTACCGACCTAAATAAGATATTTCACATAAAATATGTTTTCATATAGTGCACAGGAGAAAATAATAGTTGAATTTATAAAAAAAAATTACCCTGTTCAAAAGTTTACATACACTTGGTTCTTAATACCAGTGTTGTTTTTGACAACCATCTTAGATTTAGTCTTAGTCTTAGTCTTTTGGACTAAAATGGTTATTAGTTTTAGTCAAATTTTAGTCACTTCTATATGTGATAGTTTTAGTCCAATTTTAGTCGACGAAAAGTCAAGAAGGTTTTAGTCTAGTTTTAGTCGACGAAAAGTCAAAAAGGTTTTAGTCTAGTTTTAGTCAATAAACTGGGGGAAAAGTAGTCTTTTAACAAATTAATGTAGGTCAGTAAGTATTTTGCTGTTGGGTAGTGTCACTTATAAGTTCTGAAAATAGCAGATCTATAGGCTAATTCAACACAATGTGAGCTTCCGGATCGACTATTTTTTTTTACCAATAATTACAATAATGAAGGAATGTTTTAAAACATAAAAGACAAACAAGGATGGAATGCTAAAACGGCTTGCCATACTAGGACCACCCACTAACATTTTCGTCTATTCTCGTCTTGTCAACGAAAACTCACACACGTCTCGTCATGTTTTAGTCATCAACGAGCCATTTTTATCTCGTCATCGTCTCGTTTTCATCATGGAAAAAAGTGGCGTCAACGAAATGATTTCGTCATCGTCATCGTTGACGAAAACAACACTGCTTAATACTGTGTTTTTACCTGAATGATCCACAGTTTTTTTTTTTTTGTGTTAGTTGGGTAACACTTTAGAATACTGTTCAGTCATTTATGAATAACTACTCAGGAACAAATGACTAATGCACTAATAACATTATAGTAACTACTATTAAACCCTCTCAGGCTCAAATTAAGTTTTAGAAACAGGAAAAATCTGATATTTGGGGAAAATTATCATATGGGGTAGTACAATAGAATCCTGACTTTTTTTTTTAGAGAGACCTTCACATGCAAGTTCTGGGATGTTGCAGATTTGCAACATTGTCCCAGTGTGGTAATTAGACACTGACGACTGAATATGATATGAACAATAACTTTTTATATACAACTTTTCAAACAATGTAACAAAGTGCTTTTCAGCACATCAACCGATGGTGCAGAGATCCTCTGAAGAGGAGGTGGAGGTGGGGCAGCTTGATGGGACGTTGGATCATCTTCCAATGACGGTCGTCCTCTTTTCCTACTGTTCAAGTCAGCCTGTTTGCCAACCTTGATGAGGGCATCTGCAACTTGAACACGGAAGTCAAGAAGTGGCATATACTTCTTCTCCTGCTTTTGGGTGAGATGATGGCGATAGAGGAGCCAACCATTGACCAGTGATAGGTCAATCAAGTAGTACAAGATACGCAGATACCAACGACGTGGGCGGATGTCAATGCGATAGAGAGCTGCAAACATGTCTGCTAAGTCTACTCCTCCCATGTTGTGGTTGTACACCTTGGCAATGTGGGGTCTGTCCACTTCCACATATTCCTTCTTCTCTTTCGACCACCTTCTGCATCTCTCAACAGGTTCAGGGCCAATGAAGGATGATGCCAGCAACACTGCCTTGTTATCATACCACTTCACGATGGACATCCCACTTGTCTTTTCGTTTTTCACTTCATACGTAACAACCCCGGCCTTTGAGAGTTCCTTGTCACTCTTGAGGGTACATCCAGGGAGACGGTTATGATTGATAGCAGCAACTGTTAGAATTCCCATTTTCTTCAGTTCCACAATGAGTTCAGGGGAAGTGAACCAGTTGTCGAAGAAGCACTTGTAGTTTAGTCCTTTTGGAACTTCTGATACGAGACGAAGCACAACTTCACTGGCAACACCAAGTCTACGCTCATTGGTCACGGTCCCTTTTCCAGCGTATACTTCAATGTCATAGACTAGTCCAGTGACACCTGCACAAGTAAAGACCTTGATTCCCCATTTATGCGGCTTGTTCTTGATATACTGTTTCATTCCAATCTTTCCTTGGAAGGGGATCATCTGCTCATCAATGGAGTGGTTTTCTTCTGGATCAACCTTCAAACAGTTGGCACGGACTTTCTCAAGAACTGGACGCACCTTAAATAATGGATCGTATCCAGGCTCACCCTTTTGCTTCACATTGGTATTGTCGTTCATGTGGATGTATGTACGCAGATTATCAAATCGTTTACGTCCCATGACTGTCGCAATTGGGTCGTAGCGGGCTGCCGTCTACCAGTACATGCGGTACGATGGCATACGCACTACGGTCATCAAGATGTGTAAACCAATGAATTGCTCTATTTCAGAAGGGGTTGTTTTCATTTCTGGGCCATTCTTCATAACTGCATACAAGTAAGATTGGTGAGAAATATGTTCAAACACAGATTTGTCCATGAACTGATCAAAATACCACTTTGGACTTGGTATTTCGTCTGGGGGAGGTGAGAATGCAGGTCCTCGGAATGAAGAGTCTATGTCAGCTGCTGGGGGTTTCCTCTGCCTCCAAGAAAACTCTTTGTTGACTGGAGCTGGGCCTGGCTGAGGTTCATTGTCATCTGGGACCTCAGTGTCACTGTCTGCATGTATGTTATGAATTTCAACATCAAGGTGGTTGAGATTAGCTTTTGGTATTGCTGCCAGTGGCTTATCATCATCAAAGCTGGAGTCAGACTCGTATGCTTCAGGAGATTCCTCAAAATCTGGATCAGCAATTTTATCGTCTGAAATGGATTCTGTGTCAGATAAAGCGCCATCAGGAAGGCAAATGTACTCAATGACTTCCCTGGCTGAGTAAATTTTTCGTCTACCTGCCATAACACACTGCAAATCCTGCATAGAGAGTATTCTGTAAGGTAGTTTGCCAAAAATGCTTTGACACAATGATCTGTACTAATAAAAGTGCCATGGAATTCAGCCTACATCAGTTTTCCTCACTGCACAGTCAAATGAACATGGTATTGTGCCATTGCTTTTGATCAAATCTGCCTCTGATTGTTCGTAACTTCACTCCAAATTATTAAATTATCCATATGATATACCCTCAGTGACACCTCAAAGTAATATGTAAACACTGGTGATAGGAAAATAACCCTAGTATAAACTGTTGCTCAAAATATAGGCAAACTAGTAGATAAAGCATGTGGTATCCAGTGGTACCTATCTGGCCACACGTTGCAAATCTGCTACGTTGAAATAGAGCTGCACCAGGGGAAAAATCCAGAAGAGATAAAATCTACTAATTGGCATTTACTGTATCTATATACACTTATGATTCTTCTTATGCAGTTTTAGTTTCAAATTAATGGAAGTTGATAGTGATACTTACACAAAATTGATGCCAAGAAAATCAGTTTCAGTGAACCCATGGAAACAGACATGTTAGAAGTGAGACTACACTGCCATCTGGTGAGCAAGTGGGAAACTGTTTGTTGCTAATGGACAACCAAGTCCTGCAGTGGTACTTCTGAGTAAAAAAAACTCATAAAATATTGTGGCGGGAGGAGCAAACGACAGACACAGTGGGTGTGGCGTCAGGCCTCGGAGAGGCTTTTATTAAACAGAAAGTGAACGTAAAGTGTCCAAAAGGGGAAATAAATGTGTCCAAATAAACGGGGGATCTGGTGTCCTCGTTGTGAAGGGGGTTCCATGAAGGAGGGGCAGTGTTCAATAGGGAAGGGTCCAGGCAAGGGGCGGAGTCCGGCGGCCGCACGCGCTCCCCGCTTAGGTCCGGAGCGCGAGGGGCGGCGGCATCTCTTGCAGCAACGTCCTCCTTCTGCTGCTCTGCGGCACTCTCGGGGGATTCAACGGCCCGGCAACCTGGCCCGTCAGCCGACTAACGGGTGCGGCGTTCGTCCGGACACACGGGGTCTGGCTGCTCATCTTCTGGCGGCGCTGGCTTCCTCTTCACCCCTTCCTGGACCCACGAGGACACCAGCGTGCATGCACGGGGGAAGAGACTGGTCTCCTGAGGAGAGGCGCGCTCGGCATTTAAACAGCGGCGGTGATGAGGCTTCATTCCATTCAGGTGCCCTCATCACATGCTGCCAGCCCGAGACGATTTCGCGCCCCTCCTCTCCCTACACACCCACTCCTGTCGGGAGCCTGGAGAAGGGCGGCGAATAAGGGACGGGGTAGTGATGATATTTAGGGGGGAGGCAGCCGACTCGTCACACCCCCCCCCCCAAGCGACATCCCCATCGCATGGTCGCCGCCCACGCAGGAGTGCTACCTTCCTCATCCAGGCTCCAGCGGTCGGAGTGGGCGGGGATTCCTCTCCAAGGCAACACTCCCTCTCGCAGCGCACCGGAACAGGGACAGAAAAACCGGTATTTAGTCGACAGCCTCAACCAACTGCAGGATAAGTGACTCTAACTTAAACATCACTTACCCCTTTTGCGGCTGGGAGGCCGTCTCCGTTGTTTCTCCGTCCCCGTCCCCGTCCGGGTTTTCGCGAACTTTTGCGAGCGAGAGGGGATGACGTCATCAGGTGTTGCCCACTGCGCTGTTTAAGCCCCGCCTTGCCCGCATTCTCCACCACTGTGGCGGGAGGAGCAAACGACAGACACAGTGGGTGTGGCATCAGGCCTCGGAGAGGCTTTTATTAAACAGAAAGTGAACGAAAAGTGTCCAAAAGGGGAAATAAAAGTGTCCAAATAAATGGGGGATCTGGTGTCCTCGTTGTGAAGGGGGTTCCGTGAAGGGGGGGCAGTGTTCAATAGGGAAGGATCCAGGCAAGGGGCGGAGTCCGGCGGCCGCTCGCGCTCCCCGCTTAGGTCCGGAGCGCGAGGGGCGGCGGCATCTCTTGCAGCAACGTCCTCCTTCTGCTGCTCTGCGGCACTCTCGGGGGATTCAACGGCCCGGCAACCTGGCCCGTCAGCCGACTAATGGGTGCGGCGTTCGTCCGGACACACGGGGTCCGGCTGCTCGTCTTCTGCCGGCGCTGGCTTCCTCTTCACCCCTTCCTGGACCCACGAGGACACCAGCGTGCATGCACGGAGGAAGAGACCGGTCTCCTGAGGAGAGGCGCGCTCGGCATTTAAACAGCGGCGGTGATGAGGCTTCATTCCATTCAGGTGCCCTCATCACACGCCGCCAGCCCGAGACGATTTCGCGCCCCTCCTCTCCCTACACACCCACTCCTGTCGGGGGCCTGGAGAAGGGCGGCGAATAAGGGACGGGGTGGTGATGATATTTAGGGGGAAGGCAGCCGACTCGTCACAATATGTATCTGGAGTAATAAGGTAGTTCGTTTTTAACTGTTGCAAATTAGCAATGCCTGCCTTGAGAGATAACTAACAACAAATTATAATTTAATGAATAGTAGTAATAACACTCATTTGAAAGTGGTAGTTCACTATTAACTAATCAGTAACTACTATTTTTTTCATATCTCCCAGAAAACTACTTAGAAATACTATATACAGGTTCATAATTAATGTGAATAATGCAAAAAGTATAATTAATTCTAAAGTAAAGATTATGGTAATGGCTCAAGTATTACCAAATACTTCAAAAGGATTACTAATTATTTGGATCCGTATTCTAAAGTGAAGATCATGATAAGTAATGACTGAAACCATTGTAAGCTTTTGAGGTATATGTAAGGCTTTGGATAGTAATGACTTAAGTGTTACTACATCCTTCTAAAGGAATTACTAATTATTTGGATCCGTATTCCAAAGTGAAGATCAAAGTAACCCACTAACAATGACTCAAGTGTTACCAAAGCCATCGGAAGTATTACTATCCAAAACCTTACAAAAACCTCAATAGTTTTTAATGACTTTAGTCTTTACTAGGGAGTTGTCATGATCTTCACTTAAGAATACTGATCCAAATAATTTGTAATCCCTTCTGACAGATTTGGTAATACTTGAGTCATTACTAGTGCATTACCATGATCTTCACTTTAGAATTAATTATACATTTTGCATTATTCACATTAATTATTGACATGTTTATAGTAGTTCTTAGTAGTTCTCCGGGAGATATGAAAAAAAAAAACAGTAGGCTAGTTACTTATTAGCTAATGCTAATGAACTACCATGCTCAACTGAGTGCTATTACTTATGACTCGTTAATTAGAGGTCCCACAAATTCTTTAAGCATGTGTATTTGAACCCTTTTCAGCAATGACTGTATGATTTAGAGATCAATGTTTTCACACTGACGACAACTGAAGGACTCATATGGAACTATAACAGAAGGTTCAAATGCTCACTGATGCTCCAGAAGAAAACACAATGCAATAAGAGCCAGGAGGTGAAAACTTTTGAACGGAATGAGGATGTGTACATTTTTCTTATTTTGCCTAAATATCATAATTTTTAAATGTAGTACTGCCTTTCAGAAGCTACATAAGATACTTACATGTTGCCCAGAAGACAAAATAAGTTAAATTTACCCTGGTTTTCAAATTATGTGAAATATTGTACCCTTATAACTGTCACTTTTAAACAATTGAATGCATCAGTGCTGTTAAAAATAGGCCTATTAATTTCTTAAAAAAAAAAACTAACTCACTGACTTCTGAACATTAGTGTATTGTATAGTTTGTAACAGTTTGCTGAAAGTGCTCAGATCGTTTCTCTGGCCATTTCATCTGATCTTGTCTCCCTCCTCATCCTTTGCTGACTGGGTCATGTACCTTTCATCTACTCATAATCTCTAATTTAGCCTTCATCAGTCACTCTGGACAATAGGTAATATAGACTTCCATTGTGTGCTTCAGCAGTGATTACTACAGGCGGCAGCCTGCTGAAAATGGCCAAGAAAGAAGCATCATTTTTCAGAGGGCCTACAGCTGCACCACCACATAGAGAGCTGTTATGAGAGCAGTCAGGCACAAAACATGGCACAGAAAAACACCCACTATAAAAGACTGAATCAAATTAGTCAAGCACTAATGGTATAATCATGTCATGAATTCAAATTGTTATGTTCCTTCTGGAACATACAGGTGTTGGTCAAGTCTGGTTGAGCAAAGATGGCTGATGAGGTATAATAACCAGATTCAACTGGTAATCTGAACATCCTCTTGACCGGTTTGGACAAGATACTATTAGGTGTGTCTGAATTAAGTTGTGGCTGGTTTCAACCGATCAGGGAGGAGACTGTTGCAGTCGAAGCCAAGTTGGACACTTTCTGCTTGCAGTGTTGTTCACATTTGTTTGCATACTTTAGCCCTGAAGTGAATTAGATGCAATATTTGTCAACAGAAACACTTTTCATTTAGCACTTTATGTAGGCCTCCTGTACATACTGTGGTGTGAAAAAGTGTTGGCCCCCTTCCAGATTTTTTATTTTTCTGCATGTTTGTCACACTTTAATGTTTCAGATCATCAAACAAATGTAAATATTAATCAAAGATAACACAAGGGAAAACAAAATCCGAACCCACATGGCCCTGTGTGAAAAATTGTTTGCCCTCTGAACTTAATAACTTATTGGGCCACCCTTAGCAGCAACAACTGCAATCAAGCATTTGCAATAATTTGCAATGAGTCTGTTACAGCGCTGTGCAGGAATTTTGGCCCACTCATTTTAGCAGAATTGTTGTAATTCAGCCACATTGGAGGGTTTTCGAGCATGAACCACCTTTTTACGGTCATGCCACAGCATCTCAATAGGATTCAGGTCAGGACTTTGACTAGGCCACTCCAAAGTCTTCATTTTGTTTTTCTTCAGCCATTCAGAGGTGGATTTGCTGATCATTTTGGATCATTGTCCTGCTGCAGAACCCAAGTTCGCTTCAGCTTGAGGTCACGAATAGATGGCTGGACATTGTCCTTCAGGATTTTTTGGTAGACAGCAGAATTCATGGTTCCATTTATCACAGCAAGTCTTCCAGGTCCAGAAGCAGCAAAACAGCCCCAGACCATCACACTACCACCACCATATTTTACTGTTGGTATTATGTTCTTTTTCTGAAACGCTGTGTTACTTTTACGCCAGATATAATGGGACACACACCTTCCAAAAAGTTCAACTTTTATCTCGTCAGTCCACAGAGTATTTTCCCAAAAGTCTTGGGGATCATCAAGATGTTTTCTGGCAAAACTGAGACAAGACTTTTGTTCATTTTGCTCAGCAGCAGTTTTCGTCTTGGAACTCTGTCATGCAGGTCATTTTTGCCCAGTCTCTTTCTTATGGTGGAGTCTTGAACACTGACCTTAACTGAGGCAAGAGAGGCCTGCAGTTCTTTAAATGTTGTTGTGGGGTTTTTTGTGACCTCTTGGATGAGTCGTCGCTGCGCTCTTGGGCTAATTTTGGTCGGCCGGCCACTCCTTTCACCATTTGTGGATAATGGCTTTCACTGTGGTTCAATGGAGTCCCAAAGCTTTAGAAATGGCTTTATAACCTTTTCCAGACTGATAGATCTCAATTACTTTCTTTCTCATTTGTTTCTGAATTTCTTTGGATCTCAACATGATGTGTAGGTTTTGAAGATCTTTTGGTGTACTTTACTTTGTCAGGCAGGTCCTATTTAAGTGATTTCTTGATTGCGAACAGGTGTGGCAGTAATCAGGCCTGGGTGTGGCTAGAGAAACTGAACTTAGGTGTGATAAACCACAGCTATGTTTTAATGGGAGGGGGGGGGGGGCACTTTTTCACACAGGGCCCCCTGCTGAAAAAAACAGCATATGCAGGGTAGGTATTTTTTGGTGCTGGGATGCTGGTTTTAGCTGGTCCTTTGCTGGTTTATGCTGGTCATGTTGCTGGTCAAGGACCAGCATAAACCAGTAAAGGACCAGCATAAACCAGCATCCCAGCACCAAAACATACCTAACCAGCATATGCTGTTTTTTTTCACACAGGGCCATGTGGGTTTGGATTTTGTTTTGCCTTCATAAAAAAAAAACTTCATTTAAAAACTGCATGGTGTGTTTACTTGTGTTATCTTTGATTAATATTTAAATTTGTTTGATGATCTGAAACATTAAAGTGTGACAAACATGCAAAAAAATAACAAATCAGGAAGGGGGGCAACACTTTTTCACACCACTGTAGAACCTGTACAAGAATCAAGTTGAACATTATTTTAGTTTTCTCATTTTAAGTTTAGTTTTAGTTTGTTTAAATTGTGACCATGATATATATCTTTTTCATCCATGTTATTTAAGGGGCTCTGTAGATGTCTTGTTAATTGTGTTATCTTTGATATCCTTGCATGACTACAGCTTCCCTTTGTTTGTATGGATGGCAAGCAGAAACAACGTACCACTCAACAGAACAGAGATGGACCTTCCGCTGACAGATAAATTAAAAGGGGGCCTAAACATGAAGGTTTGTCCCAGGCCGTGTAATTTCAGTCATTATCAGTCGTTAGCTGTGAGTGATGATGATGTCATGAGGACGCTTCATTCAGCACTCGAGTCATTCACTTGGGGATTCATCATAACTGTGTTACTCATTTGCTTGTGAGGCAACCATTCCTCTCTCCCTCCTGCCTGAACATCCATCTCAGCCACCTGTTACCAATCAGAAAGCTAGAGGGAGGGAGGGAAGGATTCTGGGATTGCTGATGCCCCAACACTCCACATAAATATGGAAGGGGGTTTGCGGAGCTCCACCTCGACTGCATGCGGTGTTCTCATAAATCATCTTCTGTCCATCATTCAGAATGGCTGCCAAATCCCTGTGGCTGCGAGCGCCGAGCCAGCTCTCTCACATTACCTCCAAAGCTAGTCATTCACGCTGAACCAACGTCTAAAAACAGCATAATACAGATCAACTGCCTGACAGTCATTAAAACAATAGTTTGGCCAGAAATGCTAAATTCTGTGAAGCTCCAATAAATAAATAAATAATAAAAGCACATTTGTCTTATGTGATATATACCAAATTTTGTGAAAAAAAGTCTGAAATTGAACTCATTACTCAATAAAAATTGTGGCCTCATTCAGCTCTTAAATCTGATTCTCTATTACACATACATATGCAAATTGGCAGGTTGAGTTCAGTTACGACACTAAAGAACAACTGACATTCGGTGTCACCGGGTGTGGCACAGCAACACTATTTCTAAATCTGAACCTGGTGATGTGAATTAGATTTCAGAACTTCAGTAGGAGGAATGATTATTTAATTAAAATTTCTGTTTTAAAATTTAAATCTAAAATTTTATTTAAAATGCTTCTGACAGCAATTGCATTTGTGCCATTTTAAGTATTTTGTGGTGCTTTTTTGTCTTTTAATGTTCCATTAAAAAAAAAGGTTATGGAATAATGCTTGGAACAACGTGTGTGGGTAAATAATGACTAAACATTGACCAGAGGGTGAATTTTCCCTTTAACACCTGGAATACACAAGCACAAAATGTAAAAGCTGCAACAAACTCAGTCTGGTTAAAGGCTTGTAGTGACAGATTTGGAATGAAGGTGGGTAAAAGTAGGTCAGAACACTAATTTCTGGTCACGTATATATTAAAACTTTTCGCCTTTTATGAGATGAAAATGAAATGATTGTTTAGAGGAAAGTTTATCCAAGATAATTTGTTGCTCGGAACCATATATTTAATTACTCAACTCAATGGATTTACTTTGATAGCTCAATTAAAATCAATTTCATAATGGAAAGTTCATTTTCAAATTTGAGCACAATTTAAGACTTTAGCCTCATTAAGACAGTAATTGTTTCTCATGATGATTATTTTCACCATCTACAGGGGTAGACTGTGAGTTTATTGCTGTCCGAATCCAGATTGTTGGTGTTTATCTCTCACCACCTGTGTAAAAATCCCCGGCTGAATTACCCACTGAATTACACCAAGGTTGTGTGGTAATTTAAAGAACAGGTCATATGGGTTTTCAAAGTGCTCTTATATTGTGCTAGATTCCCTTACAGCAGGTTTAAATGCATCTAAGGTCAGAAAACTTTGTAATTTTCTCAGAATGTACATTTATACATTATTTGAGTTATTTGTCAATGATT
Organism: Garra rufa; assembly: GCF_049309525.1. NCBI lineage: Eukaryota > Metazoa > Chordata > Actinopteri > Cypriniformes > Cyprinidae > Garra > Garra rufa. The sequence continues at coordinate 11,704,244 of NC_133363.1, read as the reverse complement.
TCAAAACAGTTCGTTCAAACCATTTCTGAGCATAATGTCTGTAAACCCCTCCCTTCCATGAGAGTACTCTGCTCTGATAGGTCAGCTGGCCAAGCCTGTTGTGACTGGCACAGAGAGGAGTACTTGAGAAAGTTAGCGAGTGCTGTGTTTCCAAGTCTGTGGTTGAACATGACATTTGATGTCATATTTAGCCCATGGAATGCGAATTTACCAACAAAAAACGTGCAGTTACACCCTGGAACACGATTTTTAACAGAAGACTTCCCTCAAAACGCCATTGGGCAAGTTTTGAGTAGCAACTAGCCGGGTTTTGTTGGGAAAACCTGGCAACCCTAATGCACCTTTACATAAATTACTAATATAGTGCTCCAATCCGTTCTTAAAATAATGACATAAAAAAAATCTTTTAACACTTATGCAAGCAAATCATACCCACTGCTAAAGTTTAGCTGCTAAACTGTAAACACTTCACAAAACAATAATGGTGGATACGTAGCTAAGTGCTAACGTGACTAACTGATTAAAGAATACCGTTTTTAAACCAAAATATGTCTAAGTTAGGGTGACCATACGTCCTCTTCTCCTCGGACATGTCCTCTTTTTGGACTTAAATGCGTCCGGCCGGGATTCCTAAATCGCCCAAAATGTCCGGGATTTGGCTTTTGCTTTCTACAGTCGCCATTCATTGTGTGCGTTTTTGTAAGCCTTGCGCAAGATTGTTTTCTTAATCCCGCTCAAGCAAACATATAATATTGAATAAAATTGTTGCACATCACGAAGTCGCTTTCAGTATGCAGAGTATTTAAAACGTTTTGGATGCAGCTCATGTTGGATGTAGGGTTGCCAAATCCACATTTTTTCCACGGAATTGGGCTGATTTTAAACAGTTGCAGTGGGTTGATTTTCTCCCATGGGTTAAAAGTTTGAAATATTGCATAAATTCCATTTGACTGAAATAAAACTGATAAAACTATGGTAGATATTAGTTTTGTAGAAGGATGGCCACTTTGGTAGGAAGCTTTAGCTGTGTTTATGATCAATCTGCATAACGGTGACTGTAAAATATGTCGTTTTGATATGGAAATTACATATTTAGACCCCAACCTACATCCTCTTTTTTTAAAAACGTCTAGGTTACGTAGGTAACCCTCGTTCCCTGAAGGAGGGAACGGAGACGTTACATGGGAATTCGCTTAGAATCCAATCATCTCTGAGCCTTATACAAAAGGCCAATGAAAATTGGCGAGTGGCATTTGCATGACGCGCCACGCCCCGTACATACGGGTATAAATAGCGACGTCATGCGCCAGTCAGACAGGTTCTTCGCTGAGGAGCCGGATTGAGCCGGCGTCAGCGCGACGACAGGGACGTGGCAGGGGATGTAACGTCTCCGTTCCCTCCTTCAGGGAACGAGGGTTACCTACGTAACCTAGACGTTCCCCTTCAGTCGAATCACTTCGACGTTACATGGGAACTGACCCTATGGAACAAGCCACGTCCCTGCGCCGCGTTACGCAACGACCACGTGCCGGCAGGCGGACGTGTCAACAGGCGGACGTTAACGTAACCTTCCCAACGCCCTGGGGCCCGAGAAGGGGGGTCCCCAGGGATGCCAGAAACTGAAGCAGGGGTTGGGGGGGCGGAGACATGAATTCTGTCCATGTGAAAGTAAGAAATTTAATATATCCATAAGGGGGTTTTAGGGATATACGAGGGAAACAGAGGCCTTCTGGTTGACCCCTGGAAAAATATAGAGAAAAATAGCCACAACCTGCGGGGCGAAGGAGACCCGGCAGGAGCACAGTCAAGAGCTACTCCGCGTCTAGCCCGGACTGAGGGGCATGGAGGACCCAGGTTCGCCGGAGGGAACAAACTGGGAGATAGCGCACGGATCCACGTGGGAATGGCGCAGCAAGCCGACACTAGCCGTCCTCCCGGTCACCTGTCAGAACTCGGGAAGAGACGGCCTCTAAGCGAAGGTTGTAAAACCTGGCAAAGGTATTTGGTGTCGCCCAGCCGGCAGCTCTGCAGATGTCCGCTAATGAGGCGCCATGTGCCAACGCGTAGGAAGATGCAACACTCCGTGTGGAGTGGGCATGCAAGCCTAAGGGGCAAGGCTCTCCCTGATATAAGTAAGACAGGGAGATGGCTTCTACCACCCAATGCGCCAACCTCTGTTTGGAGACAGCATTCCCTTTCTGCTGACCTCCGAAGCAGACAAAGAGCTGCTCGGTGCGTCTGAAGTGCCGAGTGCGGTCTACGTAGGTGCGCAGAGCACGGACTGGACACAACGATGCTATAGCTGGGTCTGCCTCCTCCAAGGGCAGAGCTTGCAGGTTCACCACCTGATCGCGGAAAGGCGTGGTGGGAACCTTGGGCACATAGCCGGGCCGGGGTCTCAGGATGACGTGAGAATCGCCGGGCCCGAACTCCAGGCACGCTTCGTCGACAGAGAAAGCTTGCAGATCCCCCACCCTCTTGATGGAGGCCAACGCAGTCAGGAGCGCTGTCTTCAATGACAGAAACTTAAGCTCAACTGAGGCGAGGGGCTCGAAGGGAGGTCCCCGCAGGCCCTGGAGGGCGACGGAGAGGTCCCAAGAGGGTACGAGGCGCGGTCTGGGAGGATTGATCCTCCTAGCGCCTCTGAGGAATCTCACGACCAGAGGGTGCTTCCCTAGGGATGATCCATCCACTGCATCGTGATGTGCGGCAATAGCGGCAACATACACTTTGAGAGTCGAAGGGGACAGCCTGCGCTCCAACTTCTCTTGCAGGAAGGGAAAGCACTACTGCAATCGTGCATCTCTGTGGGTCCTGTTCTCGTGAGGAACACCAGTCGACGAATAGACCCCACCTCAGTGCGTACGCCTGCCTTGTAGAGGGGGCTCGGGACTGAGTGATGGTTTCTACCACGGCCTGTGGAAGGCCGGCGAGGTCTGAAGCGTCCCGTCCAGGAGCCAGACGTGCAAGTTCCATAGATCGGGACGTGGGTGCCAGATAGTGCCCATCCCCTGAGAAAGAAGGTCCTTCCTCAAGGGGATTTTCCAGGGAGGGGCTGCCGCGAGGGAATTGAGTTCTGGGAACCAGGTCCTGGCAGGCCAGTATGGGGCGACCAGGAGAACCTGCTCCTCGTCCTCCCTGATCTTGCACAGGGTCTGTGCAAGGAGGCTCACTGGGGGAAAGGCGTACTTGGGCCCCGGAGGCCAGCTGTGGGCCAGAGCGTCCCTGCCGAGGGATACCTCGTTGAGGGAGAAGAACTGCTGGCAGTGGGAGGATTCGGGGGAGGCAAACAGATCTATCTGGGCCTCCCCGAAATGCCTCCAAATCAGCTGGACTGTCTCGGGGTGGAGTCGCCATTCTCCAGGGAGGGTGGACTGCCGTGAGAGCTGATCGGCTGCACGGTTGAGTTCCCCCGGAATGTGAATGGCACGTAGCGATTTCAGCCACGTTTGACTCCAGAGGAGCAGACGGCGGGCGAGTTGTGACATGCGACGAGAGCGGAGGCCGCCCTGGCGGTTGATATAAGCCACAGTCGCAGTGCTGTCGGTACGCACAAGTACGTGCTTCTGACGCAACGTCGGTCGGAAGCGACGAAGGGCCAGAAGCACAGCCAGCAACTCGAGGCAATTGATGTGCCACTGCAGTCGAGGTCCTGTCCAGGAGCCCGAAGTTGCTTGCCCGTTGCACACAGCACCCCAACCCGTGGTGGAGGCATCCGTGTAAACCACGATGTGCCTGGACACCTGCCCCAGGGGTACTCCGGCCTGGAGAAAGGCAGGGTCTGACCACGGGCTGAACAGGCGGCGACACTGCGGGGAAACGCCAATCCGGAGTGTGCCACGGTGCCATGCCCGTCTCGGGACTCGGTCGTGTAGCCAGTGCTGAAGCGGTCTCATATGAAGCAACCCCAGCGGCGTTACCGCGGCCGCAGCTGCCATATGCCCCAGGAGCCTCTGAAAAGTTTTTAGAGGAACCGCTGTCTTGTGCCTGAATAAATCTAGACATCTCAGCACCGACTGAGCGCGCTCGTTGGTGAGACGGGCTGTCATGGAGACCGAGTCCAGCTCCACACCGAGAAAAGAGATCCTCTGCACTGGGGAGAGTTTGCTCTTTTCTCGGTTGACCTGAAGGCCCAGGCGGCTGAGGTGCTGAAGCACCAGGTCCCTCTGGTCGCATAGCACCTCTCGAGAGTGGGCTATCAGAAGCCAGTCGTCGAGATAGTTGAGGATGCGGAAACCTGACAGCCAAAGAGGGGCCAGGGCCGCTTCCGCAACCTTGGTGAAAACGCGAGGAGAGAGGGACAGGCCGAATGGGAGAACTTTGTACTGGTATGCTCGACCCTCGAACGCAAACCGAAGAAAGGGCCTGTGGCGAGGAAGAATCGAGACATGGAAGTACGCGTCCTTCAGGTCGATGGCTGCAAACCAATCCTGGGGACGAATGCATGTGAGCATGCGCTTCGTCGTGAGCATCTTGAACGGCAGCCTGAGAAGGGACCGATTCAGGACTCTGAGATCCAGGATGGGTCTTAACCCACCACTCTTTTTGGGCACGATGAAGTAGGGACTGTAAAACCCTGACCTCATCTCGGCTGGAGGGACAAGCTCGATCGCATCCTTCGCCAGTAGGACTGCGACCTCTGCACGCAGGACAGCGGCGTGGGTGTCTGAGTGGACACGAGTGTGAAGGACACCTCTGTACCTGGGCGGAGCTTTGGCGAACTGAATCGCATAGCCGAGACGTACCGTCCGTATCAACCACCGCGAGGGGCTGGGGAGCTGAAGCCAGGCCCCCAAGCGCCTCGACAGGGGTGTCAAGGGAACGTTGACCGACGTGACCGTGGTGGGGCAGCCTAGGGGGGGAACAGGAAGGGGAGACAAGCTGCTCTGAGCAGGGCCTACCTTCTTCCCAGGTTCCCGCGCTGGCGAAAGACAGCTCCGAGTCCGGCTCCGAGAGGGCATCCTGGTGCCGCCCGGAACGGGAACACGGGGCCGAGGCCCCGGAGGTGAAGGAAATTGCTCTTTTATTGAAGTTGTGGGTACCGCCGACCCGTGGGCCGGCGGCAGCGTTAAAGTGCACAACAACCCCCGGCCCTCCAGCGGGAGCGGGGACGTAGATGTTCTCGTCCCCTGAAGAACAAACTTCTCCACCTCCGGGTTGCCCGCGTCAGGGACGTTTCGCGGCTCTTTTGCGGGTGTTCTTTGCAGGTCCCTGAGAGGCGGGCGGCGCCGCACCCCCGCGGCCGGCTCGACGTCGGGCCGTCTCCTTCTTGGGTTCAGCAGGCGACGGAGCAGGTTTGGTGGGGGCCGCGGGGGGGCGCCCTCGGCGACGAGCGGGGGGAGGCTGAGCCACCGGCGGCGGGATGGGTCTAGACTCGCGGCGGGGCAAGATGTGTTGAATGGCCTCCCTCTGCTTCTGGACTGCCGAGAACTGCTGGGCAAAGTCCTCGACAGTGTCGCCGAATAGGCCACTCTGGGAGATAGGAGCGTCAAGAAAGCGAGCCTTGTCGACGTCTGCCATCTGGGCCAGAGTGAGCCATAGGTGTCGCTCCTGGACCACGGCTGTGGACATCACCTGACCAAGGGAACGCGCCGTGACCTTCGTCGCCCGTAGGGCGAAGTCGGTGGCGGCGCGGAGTTCTTCCATAACCCCCTGGTCGGGACCACCCTCGTGCAGCTGTTTCAGGGCCTGGGCCTGATACACTTGAAGGATCGCCATAGCATGCAGGGCGGTGGCGGCCTGTCCAGCGGCGTGGTAAACGCGGCCCGCAAGGGCGGACGAGCGCTCGCACGCCCTGGACGGGAGATGCGGACGATCCCTCCAGGTGGCGGCGCCGCGTGGGCACAAGTGCACCGCCACAGCGCGCTCGACCCGGGGAATCGCTGCATACCCCCTGGCCGCCCCGCCATCGAGGGTGGCGAGGGGAGAGGAGCTGGGGCGGGGCCGTGATGAGAAGGGGGCCCGCCAGGATCTGGTCAGCTCCTCGTGCAACTCCGGGAAGAATGGGACCGAGGGGGGGCGAGGTGGAGCCGCGGGGGCCCTCCCCAGGAACCAATCATCCAGCCTAGAAGGATCGGCCGGGGGCGCCTGGGGCACCTCCAAACCGATCCCCCTGGCGGCCCGGAGGAGCATAGCCGATAGCTCGACGTCCACCTCAGACGGAGCGGCCACCTCTGGAGGGGGCCGCGCCGCCGAAGCGTCCGCCTCGCCAACCGACTCTCCCTCTGATGCTGCGGTCGACATCTCATCCTCCGCAGGAGCACCGAAGGAGACGCTCAGCCCGCTGGGCGGGGAAGCGTACTGCTCCGGGAACTCGACGGGACCACGCTGTGTGACAGAAGACCGCAGGGCTTTCTGGGCCGGCGGTGCGTTCTGCACGGTGACAGTTAAGTCCCCCCCGCGTCTCGCCGCGGTGGCCGAAAAGCATTGACGGCTTAACGACGGACCGCGAGAGGAAGGCGGGGGGAGCCGCCTCGCGAACGAGCGGCGGGACTTCAGCGTGCTCATGGTCATGCATTCGCAATGAATGCATTCACCATCCATGAACGCTGCCTCAGCGTGCTCACTCCCCAAACACGTGAGGCAGTGATCATGTCCGTCCGCAGGAGGGAGGAAACTACCGCATCCTGAAGCGCACGGCCGAAAAGCCATTCTGAAAAGAACGTCTTGCGGCCGCGAGAAATTGCTCTTTTAGCTCCCGGTCTGCCCAGGGAAAAAGCCGCGGGGCGGCTGTGCACTCAACGGGACTTTCTCGCTGGAATGCAGTGCGGCTGTAATGGCCGTGAAAACGGCAGCCCGCAGGAGATCGCTGACGGCCGCCAAACAGAAAGCTCTTTTAGTCTTGGCAGCACGTCAGGAGAGAGAGCAGGAACTCTTTTGAAGAACTCTTTGTTGTAGAAGTCTCGTAGAGAGAGAATAGCAGGCTCAACATCAGACGGATCTGAAGCGAAGAAGCTGTCTGACTGGCGCATGACGTCGCTATTTATACCCGTATGTACGGGGCGTGGCGCGTCATGCAAATGCCACTCGCCAATTTTCATTGGCCTTTTGTATAAGGCTCAGAGATGATTGGATTCTAAGCGAATTCCCATGTAACGTCGAAGTGATTCGACTGAAGGGGAACTAAAATATGGTCACCCTAGTCTAAGTTTCACTCTTTACTATTAAACAAAGTGGTTAGAACAACAACAGTCTACATTAATCGACACATTTTTAGGAAATAGTGGGTTCAAGGCGAATTATCAGAACTATTTCAGTAAGACAGTAATATCATGGTTTACCTGGAAACCTAAAGCTGCACTAGGTATATAACACATATTAGCACAAAAAAAATTACATTTTGAGCACTCACTTGAAAATGTACATATAATGTATCAATCGTACTTACAGGTTGAGGTTCAGAGATGCTTGTTAGTCCATTTTTTTAGAAGATTCGAAGCCAAAGAAGATAAAAGCCAAGATTAGAGAAGCAGCCCTTAGTCAAATGACAAGCACACAACAAAAGGTTTAAATTCTATGGTATCATGAATTTTTTTTTTTTAATTATTTATTCTTCACATCATCGTTTTCCGGAAATGAAAACAAAACCAGGCAGGCATTATATAAATGTGTTACACAGTGATGTAGACCAGTTACAGCAGAGCCGATCCTCCCTATACGCAAAATACACAAGCTGCATAGGGCCCCCGAAACACCAGGGGCCCCCCTTGTTTTCAAAAGAGATATCATTTTAGTTTTGCTTTCGAATTTGGCCAGCGGTTATGAAATTATGAATTCGAAAATTTTACGACTCGTTAAGGCGATTCTGAGTTGACTATTTCCTTTGAGAGACTTTTGTATCTTTATGTATAATGCACTTTTTTGATGAACAACTTTGCAGACTATTTGAGACTAACTGAAGGATAGCTACGTTACAAACTGCAAAAAAAGATATTATTGAAAACCCATATGACCTGCTCTTTTGCCGCCCAAATCCACATCTCTGAGGGCTCGAAAAAGTTTGTATTGTATCGCCATTTTGTCCTGACAGATCTGGCATTTTGGAAACCTGAATCCATGAGTTTTATCACTGAGGTGCCATGTAAATTATTTTTAAATTATTTTACTTTACATGAGAAACAATTACCGTCCAAAAATGGCTATTGTTGAAATGGTGTTACAGTACTTCTGAAGAGTTACTGTCCTGCTAGTCTCAGCCTCAGACGTCAAGCCCATGGAACGTTGGCTAAACGTCTGATGCATATGGTTCACTTAACTGGAAACACTTCAGGAATGTCGAAGTCGTGATCTGATTAGTTGAATTTGACCGGATTTCCGGAACACGCGAGTGTCGCGTTTATTTTCGGTCCGCCGGGAAACAAATCGCAGACTGATTTACTCGCGTTTTGCTGAAAGCTGCTTATGCAGACGCTGTTGTTGTTAAACACATTTGCGACGTTCGCGAACAAATAACTGACTTACTGCTTGTTCTCCCTCTTCTTTGTTAACTTTCAATGCTGGTTATATCAATGTCTGACTTGTTGCATGTCAGTCTGTTGTTGTGGGGGCATTTCTACGCCCCGAAACGTGACGCTGAACGAAACGAACTGTGATTGGTTGTTTGACATGTCTGTCAAACGGCCTTATTGGCGGGCCTTGGCCAATCAAAGCTGCCATGAATACCAGACCTTCAGCCGTCAGTCTGAAGGTATGGCTATGCGAGACTACTGTCCTGCAGTCTTCAGCTCCAACCCCAATTAAACACACCTGAACCAGCTAATCAAGGTGTTCAAGATCACTTTGATAATTACAGGCAGGTGTGTTGGAGCAGGGTTAGAACTGAGGGCCCGTCCACACAAAGATGCATTTAGCTGTATAATGTAAAAATGTATTGCCGTTTAGTCCAGACGGATCAAGCGTTTTTGGAAACACTGTATCGTTAAGTATTAAGTATTGGGACACCCCTTTCTAATGAATATGTTTGACTACTGTAGTAATTTTCATGGGTACAAATTGTAATGTTTAAGCATATAATGACTAGAGTATCATTATATGCTTAAACATTACAGTTTGTACCCATGAAAATTACTACAATAGTCAAACAATTGTGTTCTTCTAATTTTAGCTTTGACAGGACACTTTTTATTTTAACTTGACAATGCCTCTGTGTATAGGGCAAGGTTTAAAAAGAAATTATTGATTCAGTCAGTCCGTGTGGAAGAACTTGACTGGTCTGCAGAAAGCAAAGTCCTAATCTCAGCTGAACATCTCTGGAGTGACTTTAAATGCAGACTTTGAGCCAAAAACTCATCACCAAACACCAATGACTTGTAACTATGGGTACAGTCATTTTTGACACTTCCGAACGGTTGCAACAGAGATGGAAATACAATTTATAAAGGAGGGGTGTCCCAATACTTTTGTCCATATAGTGTATGTACAAGTTATTGGTGTTTGGTGATGAGTTTTTGGCTCAAGGTCTGCATTTAAAGTCACACCAGAGGTGTTTAGCTGATATTAGGGCTTTGCTTTCTGCAGACCAGTCAAGTTCTTCCACACTGACTGAATCAGTCATTTCTTTTTGAACCACATGCATTGTCATGTTGGAACTGAAGAGGGTCCTTTTAAAACTGTTGCTGTAAAATTAGAAGCACACAATCCCCTAAAATATCATTATATGCTTAAACATTAAGATTTACTTGTAGTGTAATACATGTATTGTTCCATGTTTGTCTTCGTCTTGTTGTCGCAGTGTTGGGTTTGTGTAGAGCATGCAAGGTTTATGTGCATGCTCAAGTCTTCTTCTCTGTTTTTAGTGCATCTCTGTGGCACATTCTGGTACATTTACAGGAATGTTTCATTAATGTACAATGTCCCTGTCAATTAAACAATGTAAATAAAACAACAATAAAACGCATACTATATGTGACCCTGGACTACAACACCAGTCATAAGGTTAAATTTTACAAAACTGAGATGTATACATCATATGAAAGCTCAATAAATAAGCTTTCTATTGACGTATGGTTTGTTAGGATAGGACAATATTTGGCCGAGATACAACTATTTGAAAATCAGGAATCTGAGGTTGCAAAAAAATCAAAATACTGAGAAAATCACCTTTAAAGTTCTCCAAATTAAGTTCTTAACAATGCATATAACTAATCAAAAATTACATTTTGATTTATTTACAGTAGGAATTTTACAAAAAATCTTCATGGAACATGATCTTTACATTATTTCCTAATGATTTTTGGCATAAAAGAAAAATCAATAATTTTGACCCATACAAAGTATTTTTGGCTATTGCTACAAATATACCCCAGCGATTTAAGACTGGTTTTGTGGTCCAGGGTCACATATATAAATTAAATACATTTTATTAACATCAAACATTTGTGGGTTTGTAGAATCACAGAACTGTCAATGAATCCACTGTCAATAAATCACCATCTGAATCCACAAGCTTTTTAACTGAGGTGCCATGTAGATTTATTTTTACAGATGTCCAAATGAGATGTCCAAAATGTGAAACAATTACCATCTGAATAGGGCTATTGTTGAAAGGGCATTACTGAAACTTTAGAGCAGGGCTCTTCAACCCTGTTCCTGAAAAGCTACCATCCTGTAGATTTCAGCTCCAACCCCAATCAAACACACCTGAACCAGCTAATCAAGGTATTCAAGGTCACTTTGATAATTACAGGCAGGTGTGTTGGAACAGGGTTGGAACTGAAATCTGCAGGACGGTGCAGTAAACTTTCATTAATACCATTTCCACAGTGTCTCAAATTGTGAACCCCAAATAATCTAATATGCTATTCACATGAATTTTATAGCAATGTTTTTATAGCAAGGGTTACTCCACCCCAAAATGAAAATTTAGTCATTAATCACTTACCCCCATGTCGTTCCGAACCCGTAAAAGCTTTGTTCGTCTTCGAAACACGATTTAAGTTATTTTGGATGAAAACCGGGAGGTTTGACTGTCCCATTGACTGCTAAGTAAATAACACTGTCAAAGTATGAAAGACGTTGTCAAAATAGTCCATCTGCCATCAGCAGTTCAACCATAATTTTACGAAGCTACAAGAATACTTTTTGTACACAAAGAAAACAAAAATAACGACTTTATTCAACAATTCGTCTCCTCCGCGCCACAGTAGCGCCATTTTGGAGAGTATTCCCTGAACGCAAACAGCATACGCTGTTCTCTTTCAGCTGGATACACTGTATTCATTCGAATCAAAGCATAAATAAATGTAGAAAACATATCCACGTGACACAGCAGACAGAGAACAGCATACATTTGCGTCCAAGGGATACTATCCAAAATGGCCCTACGGTGAAATGCAGGAGACTAAGGCCATGTCCACACTAATATGTTTTTGTTTGAAAACGCATCTTTTTCTCTCCGTTTTAGCCTTCCGTCCACACTGAGACTGCGTTTTTGTCAAGGAAAATTAGCTTTTTGAAAACACTCTCCAAAGTGGATAAATTTGAAAATGCTGTTTTTGCGTTTTAGTGTGGACTGTGAAAATGGAGGCTTTTGAAAACGATGACGCATATTTAGTCATGTGACGCATATTGTACCAATAGATATCTATGTTTACACGAGTAATTGTACCTGTGCTATTCACTGTCACACTGCTGCTAAAGAGATTTACCTTGTACACTCTTCAAATTACAGTCCTAAAATGATGGCAAAAAATTTACTCACAGTTGCTGTCCTGCAAAACATGACGACAACTGCTTTTCAGATAAAATATGACTGAGTGCAACATAGACGCGTCAGTGAATAATGAGATATTTCCGTAAATGATCCCGCCAGAAGAATTGTGTGAAAACTTATTCCCCAGGTTTCACAAACAAGGCTTAAGCCTAGTCCCAGACTAAAATGCAAATCTGAGCTGTTTTAACTAAAAGAAACTTGCACTGACTGATCGTAAAATATATCAGTGCCTTTGTTTTGTCTCAAGATGCACACCACTGATGTTATTTTTTTAAGGCATGTTTATAAAAATGACTTAAATGTCCTAATTGAACTATGGCCTAATCCTGGCTTAGTCTAAATCCTGTCTGTGAAACCGGGCCATTATGTCTGTATAATTTTGGAGGCTTTACGCATGTGCAATAAGGCGAATTTGACGTTTTCCTACGTTTCAGTGTGGATGAGAAACTTTTGGAAAATGCTTGGAAACTCTAGTGTGGACAGAGAGCGTTTTAAAATGAAAACTCAGTTTTCAAATGTATCTGGATAAATGTAGACCAGAGGTCTCAAACTCAATTCCTAGAGGGCCTAGAGTTTAGCTCCAACCAGCTCCAGCTCACACCTGCTTGGAGTTTCTAGTAATCCTGAAGACTTTGATTAGCTGGATCAGGTGTGTTTGATTAGGGTTGGAGCGAAAATGTGCAGAGCTGTGGCCCTCCAGGAACTAAATTTAAGACCAGTGATGTAGACGTAGCCTAATTGTTGAATAAAGTCGTTATTGTTGTTTTCTTTGCGTACAAAACGTATTCTCGTAGCTTAGTGAAATTATAATTGAACCACTGACGGCAGATGGAATATTTTGATGACATCCCTGCTGAAAGAAACAGCTAAAACTAGCTTAGGCTGGTTGGCTGGTCTTAGCTGATTTAAGCTGTCAATAACTGGTTTTAGCTGGTCACCCAGACAGGCCAGGCTGGTCAGGCTGGTTTTAGCTGGTGGTCTCCCAGCCTGACCAACTAAGACCAGCCTGGCCAAAGTGGCCAAAACAACCTCTAAAACCAGCCTGCTGACCAGCTATGACCAGCTAAAACCAGCCAACCAGCCTAGGCTGGTTTTCATCCAAAATATCTTAAAGAAGAAGACAAACAGCTTTTACGGGTTGGAAAGACATGGGGACTCCTTGGGGTGGAGTAACCCTTTAATCTACATCCTAGATCCCTGCTCTAAAGTTTAAGTAATGCAATTTTAACAATATCAACACTTTTTGCATTTTCATGTGTGTTCCGTGCTGGTCAACCATGCTGGTTTTATAGCCACCAGCTAAAACCAGCCTGGCCAGGCTGGGAGACCAGCTAAAACCAGCTACTTCCACCTTAAAGGAGTAGTTCACTTTCAGAACAAACATTTACACATGATGTACTTACCCCCTTGTCATCCAAGATGTTCATGTCTTTCTTTTTTCAGTCGTTAGAAAATTATGTTTTTTGAGTAAAACATTTCAGGATTTCTCTCCATATAATGGACTTCTATGGTGCCCTCGAGTTTGAACTTCCAAAATGCAGTTTCAAAAGGCTCTAAACGATCACAGCTGAGGAAAGAAGAGTCTTATCTAGCAAAACGATGGGTTATTTTCTAAAAAAAAGAATTACAATTTATGCACTTTTTTATATACTTACCTCAAATGCTTGTCTTGTCTAGCTCAGCAAGATGAGCGTTTGAGATTAAAAAGTATATATGTTGTAAATGTTTTAAGAAAAATAACCGATCGTTTTGCTAGATAAGACCCTTCTTCCTTGGCTGGGATCAATCATTTAGAGCCCCTTGAAGCTTATTTAAACTGCATTTTGGAAGTTCAAACTCGGGGGCACCATAGAAGTCCATGAGAGAAATCCTGAAATGTTTTCCTCCAAAAACACCATTTCTTTACGACTGAAGAAAGAAAGACATGAACATCTTGGATGACAAGGGGGTGAGTACATTATCTGTAAATTTTTGTTCTGAAAGTGAGCTACTCCTTAAAACCAGCTAAGACCAGCCAACCAGCCTAGGCTGGTTTTAGTAGTTTTTTTCAGCAGGGTTTTCACTGTTTAAATGGATAACCAAAAGTTTGATTTAATAAAGGTATGCACAAATCTATTGTTTAATTTATAATACAGCAAATAAATGTTCTTTTGTAGTAGTAAAACTAACATGTGTACTAGAAATGAATTCAGTCAGAAACCAAAATATACCCTGCTGTTACATATGGTTTCATCATATCTCATCATGCATGTAATGAAACGGATGGCCCATCATTTATCTGCTGTAAGTTCTTTCATTTGTCAAGCTTGAACTTCAAAGCTCTTTGGTGTTGGTTCTTGTTGGTGGGAGGGAGGGGTTTGGGTATCCCATGACAACTCAGTGTGTCTGTGTGGTGGGGGTTCCCATCAACTATTATACTGAACAAAAGAAAGCAGAATATTAGCGGTTGTGGGAAGAAAGTCACATCAGATAGCGCTGCTCTGCTTTGAATGTTCAATAATGAGATTAATTTGACAATCCCACACCTTGCTTTCCCGTCATCCTGCTGGTCTGGATTCAAATCTATTGTGTTACCTCTCCCTTAAAAGACTGCCTCTCAGGTGTAGTGTTTCAGTGTGAAATGAGCTCGCTCCCGTCCGCCCGTGTCTTTAGAGACATGAGGCCATATAATGGAGCCGGTTGTGTGCAGAGAATATTGTTCAGCAGATAATGGCCTCCGTGTTAGACTACATGAGTGTGTGCGCTCCATTGTAGAAAGCAGAGAGCTGAGTGGGTCAGGAACGTAGAGTAGCACCTCATCAGTCATAATGACCCGGGCGAGGGCGGGGGTGTAGAGGATAGATGCAGAGCCCTGGATTTAGTTTCATTAGCTGTTCCCTGAAAAGCCTGTGGAATCTGCTTTCAGAGTTTGTTTGCAGAGCTCTAATGATAGATGTTTACAGTTTCCATGCTGTCTCTCCAACCTTGCCTCGGCTGAATGTAATGAATGCATTGTTTAATTTCTCCACAGGGTCAAGCAGAGGTATTGTATGTTGAGCATGCTTCAACAAATTGGCCATTCTTCTAGTTTTCAAACGTGAGGAGGTGACAAAACTCAACCAGAATTCCAAACAAGTGGAAAACTGTATTGCTCATTTAAAAATGTTAAATTTAAATTTAGATTTTTCTCTGACAATTATCTAAAAATAGAAAACAAATCAGACAATTGTTGTTATAGGGTTTAGAGCAAATCATAATGACTGTCTGTTTAAATCTTTTTTTTTTTTAAGTCTGTTTAAGTCTTGTTGACAAAGGCTATTTACAGTAACTCCACCCATCATTGTCTGCTTGATCTGGATGAAAATTACAAAAGAAATTGGGTGCATTTCACAGGCTGCTTAACTACATTTACTGCTTTGTTGGAGAAACTAGTAGCTAGCAAGTCACGAATGTTTCCAGTAAACATAGGAACTTTGTCACACATTTGTCATTTGAACCACCTTGGTTAGAACTGTCATTAATGATGTCAAGCTGGTGGTGGAGTGATAACTGTTAATTAATCAGTTTGAGTTAAAAATAATGTCAGTTTATTGCTGCAAATAATTTCATTACTGCTTCGCTGTTTTAGTTTTATTTTGCAAGTTTTCTTACAGTACATTACTCTGGGGTTCACCATGGTAAAACAACATAAACGCACATGTTGGCTCTTAAAAATGGTGCTACAATTTTCTTAATCTAAAAGAAATTCAATGAAATTTGTATCTAATTAAAAAGATGATAGATAGATAGATAGATAGATAGATAGATAGATAGATAGATAGATAGATAGATAGAATAACCCAAACAGGAGAGTTAGATTAACATCAGTTAATCTAACTATGGTGTTTCAGTGCATGCTTTAACTAGTAGTAAAGAGGAAGAGATGACTGGTTCATGTGCCCTTTGAACTAAGACGATTGTGTTTTCACCATACCACACCACTTTGTGCTGTTGTTTGTAAATGTTTGTTGGAACTGTGGATTTTGGGGAAACACCAAATGCTAGAACTGTGTTGGTAATGACAGAACTAGCAGCTATAGTTGGCTAACAATGCTTATGGGAAACACAGCCTAGGGGTGTAGATTGTTTATACACTAAAATATTTCACAGGTTGAGAGCTGTAATTCCAACCATGTAAGTTTGTGATGCTCTTTGCAAATGTTCATTAGAATTATGGTTTCAGGAAACACCAAATCCCAAATCGTTAAACTATGTTGATAACAACAGAACTTGCAACCAGTTGGCTAACAATGCTTTTGGGAAACACAATCCAGAGGTGTGTTTCCTGAAAGCAACTATGGTTGCAAGTTCCATTGATACCAATAGAGCTCAATGCTTTTGGGAAACGCACCACACATCAGTAACTAAAATAGTTGTGTGGTGAATAAAGCTGCTAAAAAAAAACAGCATATGCTGGTTAGGTATGTTTTGGTGCTGGGATGCTGGTTTTAGCTGGTTTATGCTGGTCCTTTGCTGGTTTATGCTGGTCCTTGACCAGCAACATGACCAGCATAAACCAGCAAAGGACCAGTATTAACCAGCTAAGGACCAGCATTAACCAGCAAAAGACCAGCATAAACCAGCTAAAACCAGCATCCCAGCACCAAAACATACCTAACCAGCATATGCTGTTTTTTTTCAGCAGGCAGCTCATGTCGTTATTAAAGAGTTAGATGAACCAAAAATGAAAATTAGCCCATGATTTACTTACCCTCAAAGCATAGGTGTATATGACTTTTTTCTTTCAGATGAATCCAATCTGAGTTATATTGAAAAATATGGCTTCCGAGCATTATAATGGCAGTGGGCGGGTGTTTTTGTTAAACAGTCCAAAAGAAGTCCAATAAAGCTCATCCATTCCAGCTCTAGGGGGGTAAATAAAGTCCTCCTGTAGCGAATCAATGCGTTTTTATAAGAAAAATATCTATATTTAAAGCGCTAAAAACCGTTTTCTCTAGCTTGTGCCAACTGTTGTAAGCACAAGCCATTCTGGACCGTTCACCCACCCACTGAAATTATAAAGTTTGGAAGAGCCAGAACATTTTTAAATATAACTTTGATTCGATTTGTCTGAAAGAATAAAGTCATATACACCTAGGATGCCTTGAGGGTGTGTAAATCAGGGGCTAATTTTCATTTTTGAGTGAACCATACCTTTAATTCATTATAATATTATATTATATCTAACGCTGGCTAATTTTCACTTAGCATTGCTCATACAGTTTTGCCTTGAAAAAAAAGTGTATGATCATTTTTGAATTCCTTCTGAAATCTTTGACTTGACTGCAAATGTTTTATCTGGCAAATCTGACATTCTAGAGGAATTATAAGAGTCTCGGGAGAAAAATCTGAGATACAAGAGTCGGTTTGCTTTTCACTCAATCATACTGCTGTGAAGGAGATAAAATTGCAATATTATTAAGATCTCATTTCTATTTTATGGTCTAAGTTTAGGCCTCAGAAGCATAAATACACATTCACACAAGGAAAAGAGACCAGTAACATCATCTGTCCTTAAGATGACTTTTTGAAGATTACATCTTTCTCATTATGCTAATACATTATTCCCTCTATCAACTTGAGCAGTATCAGATGTAAACATCCTCAATGTGCTTTATTAAACCCTTGGGAGGAAGAGCTCCCTCTGCTGAAAATCCAAGGTCGTGAACTTAATTAGATGGAACCGCCAGATAGAACTTTCCAAACAGATTTATGACAACAGTGAAATTGCTTTTATTTATACTGGGGATAACAGACTTGACCTGTGTGTTGCAGAACCAAACTAAAAATTAAATATAAGCATGTTTTTTTATATAAAATAAAAGCATTTGCGTGTCATTTATAGTTTATAAAAGTTTTCCAAATTGTTCTGTGAATTGTCTATGAAGTTACCACAGGCAGAAAGTAAAGGATAAAAGGAGCACCGTCATTGAGAATAATTACTGTATTCATGTGTTTACTTGATTAAAGCCTGTATGTTCACTTTTCCAAGTTAGATTGTTGCAGTGCATCCATAATTAGCTATGTTATACCTTGGGTGCCTAATTATTCTTTCTACAAAGCTTGTTATAAAATCACACACCAGTCTGTTGAGGAAAAAATGTGAACACTGTGCCAAATTGGACAACCGCTGTGAAAACTAAAAAATGTGCTGGATTTAGAAAAAGAAGTGTCAGTGCTGCGGTTAGGCTAGAAGGCCATGCGTGCATCTGTACGTGTCTGTGCATGCGTGCCTGTGTATCAGGTGTGTGTCTGTATCACGCTGTGGCCTTGCGCTGAACAGCTCTGAGGTGATGAATAACACATTATGGTGATTGGTTTTGTCTGCTACCTGCAATCGCTCTGCCTGTGGAATACGAACAGCCTGCTTTATTACAGCCTCTCTCACTCTGACTTACACAGTACAAATGATGGGCAGAATAAATTGGACAGAGAAAATGGAAGAGGAGCACTTTGGAGAGGGGCTCGTTATTTAAAAGATTGAATAACTGATTCCACCAATAAGAATGCAGACTTTTTACATGTGGGAGAATAATTTGGATTACCATTTATGGGTAAATGATTATTGTATGTACTCTTTTAGTGAAGAAAGTACATACTTTTGAGTGTGCAGAAGAAAAGCTTTGGGACACATCACTTTGTCATAAGGATATCAACCAAAAAAAAAATGAAAATTCTGTCATTGATTACTTACCCTCATGTCATTCCAAACCTGTAAGACCTTTCATCTTCAGAATACAATTTAAGATATTTTTTTATTAAATCCGAGAGCTTTCTGATTCTGCATAGAGAGCAATGTAACTGAAATGTACCCATACCCAGAAATGTAGTAAGAACATTGTGACATCCCGCAATTTTACGAAGCTATGAGAATATTTTTTGTGCGCAAAGAAAACAAAGTAATGACCTTTATCAACAATTCTTTTCTTCTGTGTCACCATCTTCCACCATTATCAAAAATACCAAGGCGCAGCGCATAGTTCTGTTCTAGTCGTGGGTCTTTTATGCCGAAAACTCTTGCCATGTGTTTGCATAATGATGACGAATTTACAAGTTATTGATGAAATATTGTTCAACATTGTTCAGATGAGATATAACGCAGATAACGCTGAATAAATATTTTCAGTATTTTCATCAGGTTAGGTATTGATAATTCATTACCTGAGCCCCTTCATCTAAACTTCTCTACTTAAAGGGGTCATCGGATGCCCATTTTCCACAAGTTGATATGATTCTTTAGTCTTAATGAGGAGTCTTTAACATACTTTGGTTAAAATTTCTCAATGGTAGTGTAAAAAACACTCTTTTTACCTTTGTAAAATCAGCCCTTTAAAAGCGAGCTATTCTGTTGCATGTTCCTTTAAATGCTAATGAGCTCTGCTCGCCCCGCCCCGCCCCGCCCCTCTCTGCCATGGGATGATGAGCCACAATGTTTACTTTAGCCACATCTAGCCGCATTTAGCCACGTTTAGCAGCAAAACTTGCTATCAAGCACATTATTAAAGGATAACTATTGCCAAAATGCAACCTGTTTTTTTTACTGTAAACGAGACAAACATATATCTAAAAGCATAATTACGATAAACGAGCCGTTTTTGAGATTGACCGTGGTTTTGTTTTCAATGGCCGGTGAATGGGAATACTAGGGGCATAATTTTGAGCGCATCAAAATCTATATTTTTACAACACTAAGAAGGATTGATACACCATGAAACTTTGCTAGAAGTATCGCCTGGGTCTCTACACATGAACTCGAGCATTGAGAACATTGTTTGTGTACACAGAGTTTACTAAAAAGAAAGGTTTTGAACAACTCACTTTCACTGTTTGAGTTTTCGCTCGCGGCCGCCTTGCCAGTCAAGAGGTGTCGATCTCCGAATCTCACGTTTACAAGAGAGTGGCATTCCTGTGAATGATGTACAATGTAGGTATAGTGTAAAATTCAAGAATATGCTAGTCTGGAGTGAACTAAGTTTTATTTACAGCAAAGGAAAACCAGTCTCCTCTTGGCTTATATAGAAATCCTCCAACATTTTTCTTTATAAATCCTCATTTTGTACTTCTAATTAGTGACTGGTGTTTTGTTTTCCTCTCTTCTTTGTATTATTAATTATATAAATGCATTAATTATAGATATTTTTCTTACACAAATGCTTCAAAAGGCCTTTATTAACCCCCCAGAGCCATGTGGAGTCCTTTTTATGATGGATAAATGCACTTTATTTTGCTTCAAAATATCAACAGCCATTCAGCCATTATAAAGCTTGGAAGAGCCAGGACATTTTTAAATATAACTCAGATTGTATTTGTCCGAAAAAAGAAAGTCATATACACCTAGAATGGCTTGAGAGTAAGTAAATCATGGGGTAATTTTTATTTTCAACTATCCCTTTTGCCGGTGATCTCGCACATCCACCATGTTTGTAGTTTTTAACAATTTCTGCATTTGTAGTTCTAATCAAATGTCATCCAATGCCTAATGGGTTGTGTTTCAAATTTCCACTGGAATTAATAAACCATTTGGGTACCTTTGGGATTCTCATTTCAACATACTATTTGGGACACATTAATTCTAATTTTGTATACTATTTAGGATGGATAGTATGTAACTTGGGATGCAGCATATTTGTCTAGAACAACGTCAGTCCTGCAGAGTTTATCTCCAACCCTGAAAAAAAAAAAAACTCATGGTAACCAAACAGTTGATGGTAGCCATTGACTTCTATAGTTTTTTTTTTTAAATACTATGAAAGTCAAAATTCATATAAAATCCATTTTGATGTGTATGCTCATTTAAATTTAAACTAAATTCTCCATTATGACTGCTTCCTCAATTCAAAAGGCAAACAGTGCTAGAATCAAACAATTACATCATTTTGTACATATCGGCATCCAAGAAACTTTGTTTTAGACCCTCATTACAGCATGAGAATGCATGAACTCATAACACAACATTTATGAGGACGTTGGCATTGCTTTTGGTGCTGTGGGCATCGTGCCTCGGCTGGCAGAGTGCTGTATATCCTGGCTCTGAGACCCAGTGATGAGGGACCGCTGCCAGTTGGTGCTCATCAAATTATTGTTGAGCTGTCCCCGCCAGTAAATTGCTGTTACACCTGTTCAGTAGAACTGGAGGAGCTCTAGCAGAGGAAGCCCATATGTCATGCCAACACCAATCCCTACTGCGCCTCCCAATCCATACCCTGTTGTACATTCATAACAGCCAATAAAACACCTTATTCCAATATGCTTCAAAATAAATAACAATGTAAAAAATGAGACAGAATGAAAGAAGTTACTAGTGGCTATCCACCTTATTTTTCAAGCTGTTATCTGGTAATATTTGAGACCTCCAGTTCGTAGGCCGCTGTAGAGAAATAACGAGAAGAATAACGAAGTGCAGTAAATGGTAAATTGTGTTCATAATTAAGATAATACATTAATATGGTAATACACACCAGTTTGGAATATCAAGCAGCAAAACAAGCTGTTTTGTACAGCTTAAAACAGCTTGAAGCAGCACCCACTCTTATGGGAAAAATAAGGTGGATAGAAGATATAAAACAAGAGTTGTGAATGCATATAATATTATTTAACTTAACTTACTTATTTGAACTAATTTTCTGCATAAATTGCTGTTTTGTCTAAAAGGTGTATTTGAAACTAGCAATGGATTAACATTTAAAATTATATATACACACACACACACACACACACACACATTTTATTTTATTTTGGTTAGTTGCAAAGGCAACATTTCGCATTTTCATAGTGTTTCTTGATGTACTGACATAATTAACACTAAAACATAAAAAAAGTATGTCACCATTCTACTATACTGAAATCTTTACATATTAATAAATATTGAATATTGTTGGTTAAAGCTTGTTTAAACATTGATCTATCTCCAGAAATCTTGACAGGGATCGAAGTGTCAGACACATTCAGTGATAAAACATGAACACAAGTGCATAAATGCATCAATGCATTCAGGCGGATTTGTAATTATATAGTGATTGAATAAAGTGTCACAGCTGCAAACAGATGTGCTATTTCTGAACTGTTAAGCTTGAGACAGCTGGCAACAAATTGTCTGCTCTCAAGATAATGCTCTGCCTTCATTCTTTCTGATTAGACAACTGTTATATATATGGAAAAATACATTTATGCAAATGACTATGAAATCTAGTATAGGCTAGTATAGATATCAATGGATGTAGGCTACACACATTCATTCAAGATTCTAACAAATCATCCATATTTGCCAAAAATACATTAATTGACCATTTATCAGATCTTTTGAATTACAAATACTAAGAGTATTATTAAAGTGAATTATTTAAAAACTACATAAAATCCCAAGTTAGACCAACAGAATTCCCCCAAATGTTGTCACAACATGTGAACCACAGTTATCTGAAAAAGGAATTTGAGCAATATTGCTGAAATGTTAAGGGTTTGTGAGTTCCCAACTTAGGTATTTGTTGTGTTGTGCTGTTAAAAACACATTTTACCAAGATATTTACAGTTACCTTGTGAATTTATTGGCTGAAAGAGGCATTTTACAAACAGTTTACACGTGTTTTGTTAAACACATACAGTATCTCACAAAACAGAGTACAACCTTCACATTTCAATACTATAGAAATGAAACATGGATATATTTTAGAGTAGTCAGTGTGCAGCTTGTATAGCAGTATGGATTTACTGTACTCTGATAACTCAGCATACAGCCATTATTGTCAAAATAGCTGGCAACAAAAGTGAGTACACCATAAGTTATAACAGCAGTATGTTGTTTAACCATGCAAAGCCACATGTCCTATTCATCATGTTTATGTTTTATCTGCTTGACAGGACCATACAAACTTGTGTATCTTGTATTAGAGCAGTTCAAATGACCACTGGATGTTCAACATGGCATCTCATGGCAAAGAACTCTCTGGGGATTTGAGAATTAAAATTGTTGCTCTCCACAAAGATGGCCAAGGCTATCAGAGGTTCAGTAGCACTCTGAAACCGAGTTATACTACAGTGGTCAGTCAATAAAGTTAAGCACTCGTTCTGTGTGTCAGGTGCAGAACCTGGCCTCAAAAAAAGAGATGCATGAGTGCTGCCAGCATTGCTTTAAAGGTTGCAGAAGTAGATGGTCAGCTTGTCAGTGCTCAGACCATGCGCCACACACTGTAACAAGTCGGTTTGAAAGGAAAGGAGGTGAAGTGAGTATGGTGACCCATACTAGGAATTTGTGCTCTGCATTTAACCCATCCAAGTGCACACACACAGTAGTGAACACACACACCCGGAGCAGTGGACAGCCATTGCTCAAGGGACTCACCTCAGTCGTGGTATTGAGGGTGGAGAGAGTGCTGGTTATTCACCTTTCCCACCGACAATCCCTGCCGGACCTGAGACTCGAACCCGCAACCTTTGGGTTACAAGTCCGACTCTCTAACCATTAGGCCACGGCTTGCATAAGTGTCATCCCAGAAGGAAGTCTCTTCTGAAGCTGGCTCATTAGAAAGCCCACAAACAGTTTGCATAAGACAACTTGTCCAAGAGCATGAATTACTGAAAACATGTCTGATAAGACTAAGATAAGCTTGGATGGTGTCCAAACAAACCATGGTTTAATCTTCTAATAACACATTGTAATATGGAAAAACTTACAGCTCTATAAAATCTAAGCTTGAAATGTTTAATCCTGGTCCCCATTCCTTAACTTCATAGATGTCTAGGTCCTCATTGCATTCTAAATCTACACTACCATAATTGTCACTTGCTATGAAACAAAACATCAGAATATTAAAAAAAAGCTTATCTTGATGCTCTTTCAATGTGTATTTAACATGTATAAGTCTCAATAAAAAACAATCTAAATGCATTCTTTTGCCTTGAGTTTTCAACAGTCAAGCCCACAGGAGAAAATAAAAGGATCATATATCCTGAAATGGATTTCAAGGAAATGAGTTTGACAAAGTTGACATTTGTCAACATGCATTAACTGTTTATCACTAGAGCAGGTGGGTCTAAAACACTCAATGTGTGCTCAAGTAATCTAACCTGATAACAGCATTCCACTGTTCAAGGAAGTCTGCTCAAATGTCGATCCTTAGTAGGTTCCTTTTCCACAGCAAAACTCTGAAACTTAAAGTGAGACCAAAAGTAAGCAAAACTGTAGATGAGGTAAATGTATTCCCTGTTCATTATAATATTTTAGAAGATTAATAGGCAATTCCTTTCTCCCTCCTTTCAGTAGAACATATTATCACACTCATTCTCATGTTTTGAAATTCACAATCTGTTGAGACTGATCAACATTTCTCTTGCAGAATATTTGGGTTTGTTAGTCAGGTTGTTTACAGTGAATCATTCACAGTGTTTACAGTATTGATGGCAGTCAGAACACGCATCTGGGAGATCCATCACACTGGGAATATGAATGTTTACACGGTGACAGTAGATTTATTATCAAGTATAATGTGGGCTCTGACAATTCGATTTAGTTTGGTTTCCTATTGCATAAACATCTGGAACCCAAGTATTACCAAGACTCTTTCATCTCTTTCTCTACCAAGGGACTTAAATCGGCTCATTTTCATCATTTCCCCATCTAACTTTTCCAACATCTTGTGTAATTCTTGATAGTTCATGATTTTCACATTTTACATCTTTCCTTCACTTTTTTATGTCTTTCTAATTTCCCAACTCCTGCCTCACTACAGCGGTTTTCATCCAAATACTTGACTTGGACACTTACACACAGCACAGTATCTGCGTTTTTTTTTTAAATTTGCTTTGGCAAGCAAGCTTTTGCCAAGAACATGTATAAATAAACATAAATAATGGCCAGTGAATTGAAATCCACAGTTCCAGGGAGTTCAAGGTCAATGACTTCTTCAAGAAAAACAGAGAAACAGAGTACATGCTTATGCATAATACATTGCTAAACTAATTGTTACAATGTATGATTGCACATAATTTAAAAACATAATCACCCCCACATTTCCTCTCAGTTTTTCAAACAGTTTTTATCTTTCCATCAAGACCCTTTTAATGGATGTTTTATTTTACATGCAAACATAGACAGAAATACGTAACATACAATCTAATTTTCTATCACAGAAGGGAATCCTCTGTGCAAGACGTGGAATAAATAAGATGTGAAGTTGGATTTTCTTATCAAATGCTCAAGATATTGATTGCGTGCTTGTCAGGCAGAAAGATTCATGATTCAGATTGGTTTTAAAACAAATGTAAGATAAACACGTGGGTTTTTCATATTCCCTCACTGTTGTGTGTCCTGCGAGTTCACAGGGTCACTACGATTGAAAGAACCCCTTTAAGTGATCACACTCATTCTAACAACAACAGCCCACCTCCTCTTCTGGCAGGAAGAAAGCTCTTAACCACATAAGCTCAGGCTGGGAGAATGTCGAAATGTGGCCATTTTAGTCTTTTGGAATTAAAAAGCTGTGCTGAAGTGCTGTTTCATTGTGCTTTATGTGCGTAACTGTTGTTTAAAAAAGCCTTTTACATCATTATTCAATTACGTTAAATATAACTACACTAATCAGTCATGTTTATTGTATATATTTTAAATAAAGTGCAGCATTGTCTCTTGTACTTTGTAATTATGTTGTCTATCAATAACACTAACATCTGTAAAATTAACCACATTCGTTTCAAGCGTGCTGTAGCTGATTTTTTCCCCTGACAAGCTCTAAGAGGCTTTGTCTCTGTGATGCACAAGACATCCAGAATTTGTTCTGAGTTTGTGGCAGGCAATTTTAGGGCATTCCATCTCGGTATGGCTCCCCCGCTGTGCTGTGGGACAAGTCAGCCTCCACATACTAAGCCCCCCGGTGGGGTGAAAGATGGCCGACCCACTTAAGATCATTAGTCTCTGCTCTCTACATTTCAAATGTTTTAATCTTCCACACAAATGAACTGTTCTCTGCTTTGAAACGCTTTCAAGTTAAGACAAATTTAAGGATTTACTGTTTGGAAAGTTCGGTTCTTCTGAGATCATATTCATAAGCCACCCTGAGAAGCAAAGGGATTTGTGTCAAAACCACTGCCATGTTGTAGCATGCTTTTGAGTGCCACTCCAAAGGGAATTCACTACCTGCAGCCCCCTGAGTATCATGAGAGAAATCTTTGGTGTGTTAAATCAAGAGAGAATATTGGTTACAAACACAGACCTTACGTACTATTGAAAAATAGCATTATTTAGAGGATTTATTGTTTTGCTCTATAAACACAAAACCATAATATAAATACAAACATACATATATATCAAGCTGTTCATATACAGTGGTGGACAAAATTATTAGAACAGCAGTATTTTCACTAGCTAAAAATGGTTTTAAATCAGTTATTTCTCATTTTTGCTGTAGTGTATCAATATTTCCAAACATTAATTTTGCCAGTAATTGTAATAATCCAGTGTGATTTTTGTTTGCAAAAGAAGTCTGACAACAGCCAGTGCTCCACACAGAAATCTGATCAAGAAACAGAACAAACTGAGACTAACTAAATCCAAAGCTAGCTGAAAAACTATGCACAAGTGCACCTATTAATAGGGCAAAAGCTGCTTTAAACGCAAAGGACGGTCACGCCAAATGTTGATTTAATTTAGTGATATTTGGGATAGGGATAGTTCACCCAAAAATTAAATTTGATGTTTATCTGCGTAGCCCGAGGTCATCCAAGATTAAGGTGACTTTGTTTCTTCAGTAGAACACAAACAAAGAGTTTTAACTCAAACCGTTGCAGTCTGTCAGTCATATCATGGCAGTCAATGGTTACCAAATCGTTACGAGTTAAAAAACATACACAGACAAAACCAAATTAAACCCTGTGGCCTGTGATGATACATTGAGGTCTTAAGACACAAAATGATCAGTCTGTGCAAAAAACAGAACAGTATCATTATTTATCTCTGATCCACCGCAACGTTCTACTGTCCTGAACATGTTCACCCTTCGCCCTGGGGGTAAAGAGATAAACATTAAATTTTCATTTTTGGGTGAACTATCCCTTTAACTGAAGTTAGTTGACAGAGAAAATCAATTTATTGACATTACTTTTGACAGCATCTTCATTTTACAGCATTTTTACACAAGTACCTAAAACTTTTAACAGTACTGTAGCTTTGCAGGTAGGTTTCTTGAAACATCTTAACATGTTGCCACAGTTCTTCTGGATTTAGTCTGTCTCAGTTTGTTCTGTTTCTTCATGCCATTCCAGACAGACTGGATGATGATGAGATCAGATCTCTGTGTGGAGCACTGGCTGTTGTCTGACTCCTTGTGCAAACAAAAATCTCACTGGATTATTACAATTAATGGCAAAATGCATGTTTGGAAATGTAAACTGATATTTCCTACTGACACACTACAGCAAAAGATAGAAATAACTTAAAACCACTTTTTAGCTGATGGAAATACTAGTGTTCTAATAATTTTGCTTAACAGCATTTAGGGGGCCTGATAAAGGTTTCAAAATGCAAGTTTTTGAAAACGATACTGTTACTGTCTTTGTTTAAACTACAAAAATTAGTGAAATCAGTGACGTCATGCACATATATATCCACTTGTTGTGACATAAGGAAAGCTGTTTTTGAGTCTAAGCCTCTACTCGTTTCCCTTGAGAATAGTATCTCAACAGCCCTTTTAAGCACTGTTTATTCATATTACACATTTAAGCTAAACGTTTAAAAACTACAGTGTACACTACAGTCTCCATGCTCACAGCATCCCAGACACAAATATTTTAATGATTTATAAAAGATGAATCATTGTCTGGCCATCTGGGATTTTGATGTGGAGATCAAGGTTAGGATTATAATTTGTTGGTAGTATTATATCACATTGTGAGTGTATATTAGCACCATGTGTTGCTTTCTTGTGGCATCGGATAGAGCGTTTGGACCCCGAAGGAATATGTGCACAGACACATATTTAACCTTTACAAAGTGACCAACTACTGGCATGGCATGGATATATTACAGCATTTTTAGTTGTTTTCGTGGATGTGTGAATGGGGATCATTTTGACAACATTGTTGCATGTACGCAAAAACCTTTGTAAAAACACAAAAGGAAAAACTTTCACATTTTAAGTACATCGTTAATGTGTAAACTGTATTATTATGCTGCTGCTACACAGATCTAGTATAAACGTGATTTCTTTTCTCAGCTGTTTACCTTCACAGAAATAACCAACTGTTTTTGTAACTAATGTGTGTTTTTAAAATAAACTTGTGTGTATTTGACAGTTTAAGCGCAATAAGACATGAAAGAGAACTTAGTTTACATGCACATGCGTGACAGACAGTTTCTGTGCGCATGCTTTCAATAATCAAAACCAAACTGATGGGTTTTTTTTATCAGAGCATCTAAAGCCTAGTTCAGACTGCATGATTTTAGCCCCGATTTTGACTCGCCGACAGGTTTTGAGAAATCGCCGACAAATGCCCGAAATCACAGGCAAATCGGTGCTCGTTCACGTGAGTGACAATCACACAGTGTGAACCATCAAAGACGCGATCTGAGAGAATCGCCGACGTGTCGCCGACAACCGTGAGATATTTGGCATGCTAAATATCTGGACCTGTCGGCGATTCAAAATCATGCCGTGTGAAAGGTGATCTGACTGAAAATCACATCGGCGATTACCTACAGCCAATGAGAGAGCAACATCCAGGCCAGCGGGAAGTTGGGGGAGGAGTTATGAAGGTATAGACCACAGTATCAACAAGAATAGCTTCGGCTTCTTTTCTTTTCGCTGCAAATGAGTGCACATGCTATTTGTATGACAAGCTTCTTGCGGGCTACCATTTTTTTTTATAATAATACCAGTCTCACGTGAGAACTTGCACGCCTGACCTCGCGTTGTTTCCATGTCACTTCTCGCGTGTGTTTGGCTGTGAGACGTAGTTTGCGGACCGGGACAAAGTCGGCGATTCTTCCTATTGTAAAGTCATGCAGTGTGAAACCCCCTGTCTCCAATCCATCGTGCAGTGTGAACACAGCAGCGACAGAATGCTAGCCCAGATAGTCATGCAGTGTGAAAACATCTGTGACGCGATTGCTTTGAAAATCGTGCAGTCTGAACTCGGCTTTAGGTGCGAGCTGTAAAGGCATAGTACTGTTCTGGAAATGGAGGTGGGAGGCAGCAGCTAATTTGCATTTCAAGAGCCATGCATGAAAACAGCATGTTTCTGCTTCCACTCAAAATAGGCATTTTCAAAATGATATAAAAAGTGATTTGTTGGGTATTTTGCGCTGAAATGTCACAGACACATTCTGGGGACACCTAAAACTTATATTACATATTCTAAAAAAATTTGCATAATAGGTCCCCTTTAAAATCTTGTTTTACCACCTTTAGCAATCAAATGCTTCCGATAACTGATAACTAAGATTTTGGCCTTATTTGCAGAACTGCTTTAGTTCAACCACATTAGAACACATTTCAAGCATGAACTGCATAATCTCTTGAGCTTCACCTTACAGACTGTAGACCAGACATTTTTCTTTCGGATTTTCTGGTAGAGAGCAAAATTCATGTTACCCAGGCCCTGAAGCACTAAAGCATCTCCACACCAGCACAGTGCCAACACCATTCTTGACTGTAGGTTATAGGTAGGTTCATTTATTTATGTATGCATGTATGTGGAATTCTGTGTTTGGTTTAGATTAGATGTAACAGATACCAGTCTTCAAAACATTCCACATTAGACTCATCATTCCACAAATCATTCTTCTAAAAAGCTAGAGGATTATCAAGGTGTGTTTTGGCAATTCAGATGAGCCCTAAAGGGGACCTATTATGCAAAAATCTCTTTTATAAGCTGTTTGAACACAGCTGTGTGGCTGCAGTGTGTGAAAACAACCAGCCTATAATGGTAAAAATCCACCCACACATTTTTTTTGTAATCCTAATAAATCATAAACAGTCTCTCTGAACATGCTATTCTAGATTTCTCACTACATTGATGTAATCGTAGAGAAATATCTCACCCATTTGTTACAATTTCTGCCCTATTAGCATAGACACAGCACTGAGTGAGAAGCAGCAGTCTGCCATTATTGTTATCTTGCTGTAGTTATACAAATGTTGTGTTTTGGGATGTACCAAGGAACATAGGAGTCTCCATTGACTCCCTCCATCTGAGCCCCTGAGGACACTGTGGTTGTCCTGGGAAAAAAAAAATCGGTAAAGTCCCCTATATGTTTATGAATCAATACCAACACTTTGTGCTTGAGTGTCAGCTCCAGACAAAGTAAGTATCACACATTTTTTTTTAAATTGCCTTTCTGAAAGAGCTTCTTGGCTACCAAAATTATCGTAAATAGGAATGTGATAGTTAAAATTTGCATATGAAAGCCGACCGCTTGAATATGTCGTGCTCATAATGACAAGTGGGACTTAGAAAGTTTGTGAAGGCACCATGAGACCAGCTATGTCCTTATTTTTAACACGGCATGCTCCTCATCTAACTTTTAAACGGATTCCAGTTCGAACATATAAGGCTGAACACCACTACTGAGAGTTTCTGACATTTTCATAAAAAATTATCTGTCAGGTATTTTGAACTAAAACTTCACATACACACTCTGGGAACATCAGAGACTTATTTTACATTTTGTAAAAATGGGCATAATAGGTCACCTTTAATGTTCTTCTAGGTTAGCCGTGGTTTTTGCCTTGCTACTTTTCCATTTTTTATCCAGTAGGCATGGGCCGGTATAAGATTCTGACGGTATGATAACCTTGGATAAAAATATCACGGTTTCACGGTACTACGGTATTGTAATCACTGCTCTACAATGTTACATTTAAATGTCTGGGTAAAAAAAACAACCTTTTTTTCCCCAAACGGATTACAGTATATTTTATTTTAGGAAACATATAGAACATTTTGTAACATGGAACAGAAGGCAAAATAATTAAAATAAATAATTGAATCTTCTTAATTAAATTAAATTGCAGTCACTTGTGTTAAAGGTGCCCCGTGTAATATTTAAGATGATCTCTAGACAGTGGTGCAATAACTATGTTTTCAGGGGTGCATAAAGACCTTAATTAACCATTATGTTTTTATTAACATAGAATCAGCTTGCGAAAAAAAACACTGACACAATGATGAACAAGTAATATTCACAATAACATAGTTTTATTGAATGATAAAGTTAATATAATTCCTTAAATTACATTTTAAAAGAAATCTCACTATTCGTTGCTGTCAAAAAAAAGGTGAGATTTAAATCCTGTATCGGCTTCCGTAGTTCTGTAAAGGGAGGGGTGAGCGGTACTCTGCTGCAATTCACAATCTCGCCGCTAGATGCCACAAAACCTACACACTGCACCTTTAACGTGACAGAAAGCTTAAAAGCAAAGACGTGATTTCACTTTAACTTAATTGTTGTGCTAAAGTTCACAGAAACGTAAAATTAGTACATATAGTCTGCTATTCCCCACTCTGTGTTGTGGGGGTTCACCTCCTTTGGCCGTCCTGAACTTATATTACTGCTGAATCTCACTGACTGTGGATCACGTGCACAAACACAGACACGCGCCTGAGCACTAACCGGTGGGGGAGGGGCTGCATTGTTTCAGTGTTGCCAGACGTACGATAATTATCGTATTTGTACCATAATTTTGACCTCTGTACGATGTACGATCAATAATACCACAATGTACGATAATTTCAGAATTTTGTGACACCATGGTCGTTGTAATTATAGAGCTTCTATTCTCAAAGATCTAGCTGTGTGGATACTACGTCTACCTTCATGATTGTGAGGAGACGTGAACGTGCGTTACGCATGCCTTTCATCCAATCTTACGTCTTCTCAACCAATCATCGTGGAGAATGGCTCTCTCTCACGAGCACAAGTTAACGTTCCTGTCGTACTTAGGTCAGTTGTTTCAAAACTGAGGTTGTTAGTTTAACAATAAAGTATAGAAAATGAGTGCTGAAAAGGATAAATAGCTGTAACATCTAGATTAATAGCTGTATTTTGAACGTTTGACTCGGGTAAGATAATTAGTTTAGCATTGCAATAAGGTATAGAAAATGAGTGCTAAAAAGGAGAAATAGCTGTAACATCTAGATAAATATCTTTATTTTGAACGTTTGACTAAAATACGACAATTTTCTCCCAAATACGATAATTTTGAGCTTCTGGTACGATACTTGGACATTTCCAATCTGGCAACACTGCATTGTTTTCTCTGCAGGGACTCACACACACAACCTAGTAGGGAGTCCTGCGCTTTCACTTTGACACAGAAAATGCGCATATCGTAGGAACGGTATAACTTTTTTTGTTTCCGGTTTTGAAACCGTGACTTTTTCAAACCGCGGTAAACCTTGAAACCGGTTATCATCCCATGCCTATTATCCAGTGTCTTTCAGATAGTAGAGTCATGAACAGAAAGGCCTGCAAGAAAGTTCCTTCAATGTTGTCCTTGGGTCTTTTGTGACTTTCTGGATGAGTGGTCACTGTGGAATATTAAAAAGTCAGCCACTTCTGGAAAGGTTCGCTACTGTGCAGAGTTTTTTTCCATTTGGGGGTAATAGTTCTCATTGTGGTTCTCTGGAGTCCAAAATCCATTGAAATTTTGTAGCTCTTCCCAGACTGAGTTTCATTCTTCATCATTCTTCTTCTTTCTTCTTCATCATTTCTGGAATTTTGTCACCTTTGGCATAGTGTGTTACTGGGTAAAATGTTTTAACCATCTTTATGCTGTTGAAAATATTTTTTGATTTAGCCTAATTGAACAGGGCTGGCAGTAATCAGCCCTGGTTGTATTTGGTCCAGCTGAACCCCATTAGGAAAGTGTTTACACGATTCTATGTTTCAACTAAAAATGGAACACTTTTTATGCATTTTGCCATTTATTTACACAACAAAAACGGCGACCTGAAAACAAATACTTGAGGCCATGTCCACACTAATACGTTTTCGTTTGAAAACGCATCTTTTTCTCTCCGTTTTAGCCTTCCGTCCACACTGAGACGGCGTTTTTGTCAAGGAAAACGGAGCTTTTTGAAAACGCTCTCCAAAGTGGATAAATTTGAAAACGCCATTTTCGCCTTGTAGTGTGGACTGTGAAAACGGAGTCTTTTGAAAACGATGACGCATATTTAGTCATGTGACGCATATTGTACCAACAGATATCTATGTTTACAGCAGTAATTGTGCCTGTGCTATTCACTGTCACACTGCTGCTAAAGAGATTTACCTTGTACACTCTTCAAATTACAGTCCTAAAATGATGACAGAAAATTTACTCACAGTTGCTGTCCTGCAAAACATGACGACAACTGCTTTTCAGATAAAATATGAGTGAGCGCGACATAGACGCGTCAGTGAACGATGAGATATTTCCGTAAATGATCCCGGCAGAAGAATTGCGTGAAAACTTATTACCTCTGTATAATTTTGAAGGCTTTACGCATGCGCAGTAAGGCGAATTTGACATTTTCCTACGTTTCAGTGTGGACGAGAATCTTTTGGAAAACGCTTGGAAACGCTAGTGTGGACGGAGAGCGTTTTAAAACGAAAACTCTGTTTTCAAATGTATCCGGATTAATGTAGACGTAGCCGTTTCACAAATGGGTTTTAAAATGCAAGTTTTTGAAAATGATATGGTCTATGTGTTTGGTAGTTATGTGTAAACTACCAAAAAGTGAATTTGTGAAAACTGTGAAAATTTGTAAAAATGTATCCATATTTCGCATTTTCTGGGTATGCATGTTTCGTTACAAAGTGACATCACCAACTACTGGTCTGCCATGCACATTTAACCCTTGTGCGCTCCTCATTTGGGAGTCACACTCATACTCCTCACGGTCAAAAGTGACCGGACACCTGAAATGTAACTTTTTTTTTTCTTCAGTAAAACCAATCTAATATATTTTTGTTCCATAATATTTTTTCTTTTTTCCTTTGTAATTTTAGAGAATTTTATGGTACTAATGATTATTTATGCAATAATTATGATCTATTTTTTCCACTGAAAATAGAAAAAAAATTAAAAATCCTAATTTTTAAAAATTATTTTTCAATGAATGCAGTATTTCAGATTAAAATAGAGTATAGGCCTTCCAAATCAATTTTTTGAAGACAGATTAGCACCACCTGGTGGGAGCACAGGAAGAAAAATAAGCAATTTCACAGTGTAACCACTAGAGGCCTGTATAGACATCAATAGAGATGCTAGTGAATTCCCAATTTGTTTTAGACATAATTGCTTACTTATATAATAAGTAATGGACTTTAAAATATATTCAGACATTCTCAAAGAGTACTTTTTGTGAAGTTTTAGATATTTTCTTCTTATAAATAATGATTTCAAATTAATTTTTGCATTATGATTATAGTCAATCCTAAACGGCACTGCACTGACAAACCCAAGAGGCAGTGCTTGCTTCTCATCACTGTTTACTGCAGATTTCAAATTAATTTCCAGTGTGTGTCAGTTTTGCCCACTGCTCTGAGCTTTTTTCTGCATTGTTACTGAATTATTAATTATTAATTATTAATTTTTTTTCTGTGTTCACATTCCCAGTGCCATAAAAGTCACCAAGTTTCATATCATTCCGATGAAGCTGTGATTTTTAAAAAATCTAAATGTAAAATGTTCCGGTCAGAAATGACCGAGGAGCGCACAAGGGTTAAGTGTTTTTAGTCGTTTTCGTGGATCCATGTGAATGGGATCGTTTTTACAATGTTGTCGGCCATATGTAAAAATTTTCAAAAATGCAAAGGGAGAAACTTTTTTTTTTTTTTAGTACAATCACAATAAAATTAACATTAATACCATGATATTTTGATATACAGTGACTAGTATTTGCATACATAGGTTATAAATGTATGAATTTCACTGTATTAGATGACGATATAAATGTTACAACTGCAAACAAACAAAGCTTATATATATATATATATATATATATATATATATATATATATATATATATATATATATATATATACACACACACACACACTGGAGATCAAAATTAGAGAACAATCAATAAATACTTGATTTTTTATATTATATAATATTATCTGTAGGTATATTGCTGTTCTACCAACATGTTTGACAAAATAACCAAGGCATTTCAACAAAAACTTTTATTTTGTAAAAAACACAGTGAACAAAATTAGAAAACAGTAACCACTGGACCACAAAAGAAGATTACAATTAAACTTTTGGAGGGTCACAGCTGTCAGAAATTAGTAGGAAGTTTAGCGGCCCTTGCTTTGAATGACTTTAGCACATCTGCAGCCGCAGGACAGCTCTAGTTTCTCACACTGCGCTGGTGTGATCTTGGTCCACTCTTCTTCATAGTTCGGTAATTGTGGTGGGTTTCTTAGCCATAAATTTGTCGACAAGGATTTTCCAGAGATTCTCAATCAGGTTTAGATCAGGACTTTGGGCAGGCCATTTCATTATTTCAGTGTTCTTAGCTTTAAGGCACTGCTTTAACTGCTTTGTTTTGCAGTGTGACTGGGACATTGTCTTGGATAAAAATTGCAGGCTGACTGGGAGATGCTTGCAGGCAAGGTACCACATGTTGCTGAAGAAGGTTCTGATAAATATTTGCATTCTCCCTGCCATGTAACTGTATAAGAGGCCCAGCTCCTGCTGGAGAAAACATCCCGCAAATCATGACACTTCCTCCTCCACCTTTCACTGACTTCTTTACGCCTTCAGTCCTTTCCCAAGTTTGATGCCAAACAAAATATTTTCTATCAACCCCAAATAAATTAAACTTGCTCTCATCACTAAACCTTGGACCAGTTCTTCTCTGTCCACACAACATGCTCCTCAGCAAAGCTTAACCTTTTGATTCTTTCTGCTGGTGAGAGACTTGGTCACTGCAGAGTGTGCTTTCAATCTGACTTCTTTTAAAATGCAGAGACAGATTTATACCCTGCTCAGCACTGAGCAATTCCAGCTGCAGTGATGAACCGATTGCCCATTGAGAGTCTTCACATTATCCTGTCTTGTGCATTTGTCTAACATGGACGACCAGCCTTTTTGGTGGACTTGAATGAATTTGTGTCATTGTATACCTGCAATATTTGAGAAATCACAGATTTGGAATGACCAACTTCTCTTTTATTTTTGGAAGAACTTGGAAACTTTTTGGAAAGAAGAAGAGTGACATAGAAAACAGTTAGAAAGAAGTGAGTAGATGAAATGTCAACACAAAAGCCATAGAGGGTGAAGATATATTAACCTGCATCAGTCAGGATAAGTTTGTGGGCTGCAATACTGACAATTCACCAAACACTGGTGTCCGTATGACATATGATGTCCCTGTCCACAACCAAATAATCTGTCTTAAATTAATAGGGTTCAGTGCTTACAGTGATCAGATTAATTCCGCCAGCGTTTTCTAAACCTGTATAAATCCCTGTAATCCTCAGCGGTTTCACTGCCAAGTGCTTTAATCCTTCAGCCACCAAGTGTGAAAAATACTAAAGTAGCCATGCAGACGTACAGTTCGGTTCTGTCCATCATTCCAACTTTCATCTTTCACGTCTGTCCAAACAGGAACAAATAGAGGCCCTTGTTGAAACCCTAAAGCAAGGTTTTCGGGATCAGAAACACACTGAGGCGATCCCAAAGGTTCAAGCTAATCAAGAGAAGCATGTTCAGCCGTGAGTGGTACAAGATCCCATATCACTATTAACATAAAATAACACCCAGCACCTCATGGGTACATCCTGAACATTGCTGCCAATTTTACCACAGCAAATAATGTGTACACTAGAGGTAAATGGTGAATAATAATTACTGAAGCAGATTAAAAGGGATATAATATTACACAGGTAAACAGTGCATGGTTAATTTAAGAAATGCCCCACAATATCCTGTTCAATCAGAAGAAAATTCTACACCAACAAAAAACCATGCAATAATATGTTTTTACAGATCTTGAAATAGCACATGAACACAATGGCACATGAACATGGTAATCATTTACGTACCATGGTATTACCATTTGATTCCATCACTGGACCACAGTTCATTGAGTGAATTTGCCAGTAGATGGAGCTCTTCCAAGTGAATGTTTCCAGAGCAGAT
Organism: Garra rufa; assembly: GCF_049309525.1. Lineage (NCBI taxonomy): Eukaryota > Metazoa > Chordata > Actinopteri > Cypriniformes > Cyprinidae > Garra > Garra rufa. The sequence continues at coordinate 11,667,395 of NC_133363.1, read as the reverse complement.
CTGACAGTGTTGCATTTTTCAGTGGCAGTTGAATGAACAGATTTTTGCCACATTGCTTCTGTCAAGTTGTTAACATTTTTTCTCTGTTATTTTTATGTTAAAAAAAGCCTTGGCATAAAATATATTATACAAATATTTAAAAATGAACTGGAACCAGTTACATATTGATATAGTATTTGGAAGCCTATGATAAATTATGCCACTTGGCAAACATCATATAGGAAAAGAGTGTGAGTAGAGACGGTTGGCACAACGTAACATCCCAGTGGAAATGTTTGGCACAACAGCACAACATAACTTTAGTCTATAATTAACTAAGAAATACTAATTTGTGACATTGAATCTGTTTGTTTTTACCCAAAAAACTTGAGCATTTGCAACTAGATGGAAGCTAGTTTGTTTCACTAGAGATATTTAACAAATAATTATTGTGTATGTATAGTTGAAGACAAATGTTTAAGTACACCTTGCAGAATTACCAAAATAAGAGGGATTACACAAAATGCATGTTATTTTTTTAGTACTGACCTGAACAAGATATTTCACATAAAATATAGTCCACAAGAGAAAACAATTTGAATTTATTTTTTTACATACACTTGATTGTTAATACTGTGTTGTTACCTTGATCCACAGCTGTGTTTTTTTTTTGTCCTGAACAGTTAAACTGCTTGCTGTTCTTCAGAAAAATCCTTCAGGTCCCAGAAATTCTTTGGTTTTTCAGCATTTTTGTGTATCTGAACCCTTTCCAACAATGACTGTATGGTTTTGAGATTAATCTTTTCACACTGAGGGGAATTGAGGGACTCATATGCAACTATTACAGAAGGTTTAAATGCATTTAGAGCCAGGGGTGAAAACTTTTGGAATTTGAAGATTTAAGTAACTTTAACTTATTTTGTCTTCTGGGAAACATGTAAGTATCTTCTGTAGCTTCTGAAGAGCAGTATTAAATGAACAAAATACGACATTTAGGCAAAATAAGAAAAATGTACACCTCTTCCTTCTGTTCAAAAGTTTTTAAACCTTCAGCAATAGTTGTAAATGAGTCAATCATTTGTCCTCAGTGTGAAAAGATGGATCTTGAAGATGGATCTGGAAATCATACAGTCACTGTAGGTAAGGGTTCAAATACACAAAAATGGTTAAAAACAAAATAATTTGTAAGACCTTAAAGATTTTTCTGAAGAACAGCGGGCAGTTTAACTGTTCAGAACGAACATGAACAACTATCACTAAACAAAAAACACAGCTGTGGATCATTCAGGTAACAACAAAGTATTGAGAATCAAGGGGATGTAAACTTTTGAACAGGGTTATTTTTATAAATTCAACTATTATTTTTTCGTGTGGACTATATCTTTTACATTAAATATCTTCTTCAGGTCAGTTCTAAATAATAAAAAAAACAAAACATGCATTTTGGTAACATAATTAACATTTCGCAGATTCTGCAAGGTATGCAAACTTTGACTTCAACTGTATTCATTTATTTATTAAGGTTTTAAGTTGGGTTTATATAATATTACATTATAGTATAGGCTACAATATTGGTTTCAAAACCAGATTGCCAGATCAAGGATCAGGTAGATCCTTTTGTGTGGTATTTAAAAATATTTAACATATGGATTTGAATTTTAACTAAAATCTTAAATTGTTCAAAAGAACCTATAAAATGACTTCAAATAGTTTTCAAGATGGGAAACCCGTTTAAAGCCGTTCCAGGCTTTTGGGATGGCCACATGAGATGAATCCTGATCTCTTTGCGATCCAGTTCCGGTTTTCCCAGGTTCCGATCTGAATTCCTGCTGTTCTCTTTCTCTCTCTGTGAGATCAGTGAAAAATATCTCCAACCGTCCGGACTGGCTCTCTCTCTCTCTTCACCTTTACACATTATGTCTGCACTGACGCCTCGCACTTCGCTCCTCTCCAGCTCGGCGTTGGTTTAATCTCGGAAATATGGATTGACTTTGATTTTACTCGGTCGCCTGTTGAAGTTTTAAAGCGCATTTCTCCGGCTGGTCGTGCCTCTCTGCTCAACGAGCTTCATGTTTCCTTCGGCAACTTTCGGAAGTAACTCGTTCCGGATGTGTTCACACTGTTGAACTGATCCGTGCGCGCGTTCAGAAGGATTTTTAATACGGATTGTGTTCGAGGCTTTTCACACTTCTTTTATTTGTGTTTAAAGTGATGGCGGAGCGGGGAGCCCGGCTGCTCCTCTCTCTTTTCTGCCTCACGATCACAGTTTCACATGCTGAAAAAGGTAAGACAGAGATTAAAGAGCATTCAAACTTTCTGTGCTGCGACCCGCCGTCTGTTAGCGTGAAAGTGACAAATGTGTGAAATGCGTGTAAATTTATGGAAAGTGCAGGAGTGAGTACGTGTGACTAACATTTAATAACTTGGACAACTAACACAGAATCGAGGATTTTGTCCAGTTCATCGAACACGCTCCGTTCAAGCCTCATAAATCAAAACATATGCGTGATATCGCTTTGCAATCTTTATATTTACTCTGAAAAGGCTCATTAACTGCAAGGGTGTGATCTGCATTAACACCTTCACATTTTCACCTGAATAGAAAACCTCATTCCTTTATTAAATAATGAGTCACCAAACCGGCCTCATGGAAAAGAAGTAAATTAAATCTCGTAATTATAGGCTAATAACCTCTTGTCTGGGCTTAAAATCAGAGCTCACGCACTGTTGGAGTGTCACTTACACCTTAGACACTATGTAAGAAATTATAGATCTTCTGCATCACAAATGCAAAAAAGTGGTTATTTTTTGTAAAGACGCCATAAGTTAAACATGGTAGGCTATTTGTTTTGACTGCACACTTGAAAGAAAAGAGGAACATGGTATTTTAAAAAGAACGTCTAACGTATTTATTTTGGAGTCCAAGTGTCCAAAAAGAAAACATACCTGGGACAAAAACCATTGCTTACATATGCCACATGTAATGGTGTCTTTACAGTGAAAAGGCAGCATAGAAGCTGCATATATACCTGAAAAGGTGCATTTAGACTGGTTTATGTTGCACATATGCAACATAAGTGCATTTATACTGATTATAATTTTTTAAATATTTATTTGAAATGAAGAATGAAGAATCAATTGCACTCACAGCCAATGCAGCATCATAGGCGCTTTTGATACAGGGACTGAGCTGGGTCAGAACTACCATATGTTATTTTAGCACTGTTTTATGTGCTAATACACTACATTCTTGCACAGAACATGGAGCCGACACAAAGCAGCCTTTAAATCAGCTGTGCAAATTTGCCTTTAGATAAGGTGGTTGTGATTTTTCCTTCAGAGCAAAGAAATTGAATCTATCAGTCTTTTGTTAGTTCATTCATAATCATTGTTCAAATTGAATATGAAAAGGCTCACATTTAATTTGCGTGATGAATCACTTAACTCTTTCATTAGTATTGGCAACAGGTTTTCACTAGTTTGGATCTTGGGCTTGTTTATTAGGATCACGTACGGTGAGAGCAGGCCGTAGTGGAGTTTGCGGCTGGGCTGTCTTGCGTGCGGAGGCTGATGAAAGCTGCTCTGCTGCATGAAAAGCAATGTGCTGTGGTAAAAAATCACAGGCTTTGCTGGAGATCAGTACAAAAGGGAGGAATGGGGGGCTGGGTGGAACGGGCAGACTCTGTCTGGAAAGTAATAAAACCAGGAGATTAAGGGGGGAACAGGGAGTTCCTTTGGGAGTTTTGATTGATCCCAGAGAATTGGACCTACATGCGGAGAGCGAGTTTCAAGTTACTAATTGTGGGGTCCCCTTCCGAAAATATGTGTTTATTTGAAACACATTTTTTGAGGTCCTAAAGCACACAAATGCGAACCAAAAGCGTTTTTTAAAAGTTCAGGTGACCTACATCTTGTCGATAACGGCATTCCAACTTTTCATTGGGCTGGAAAGGAAATGGGCATGTCTTCATGTGAGAGTTTTTTTTTTTTTTTTTTTTTTTTTGGGGAAAGTTGTCATTGCATCCTTTACATCCCATCTTATCTGCATAATCCTGCTGGGAGAGATTTGTGTGCTGATGGCTTCCCTGCGGACAATGTAAACATCATGCTAAACTGTATAAACACCCTCACAACCTTGTCTGCAACCACTAAGAGATCTGCTTTCTTCGCAGAGGCCTTCATTGCATAGACCTAAGCAAACCCTCAACAAGAGGACTGTGCTATTCTAGCAAAGTTTTTCTCTACTATTTCAAAACATTTGGTATTATAAGTAAAATAATTTCATATTTTTTGAGTGGATCATTAGAAAGCTTTACAATGCTGTATTTAACTTATTTCTAAGCGACACTTCATTATAAAACTTAGTGAAGTAATAAACTTGATATTAGTATATTATAACCAAGTGATGCACCAACATTTCAGCAACCAGGAATAGGCCATGTGTCAATTTCATTCACAGTTTAGATACGGTAAAACCACAAAACCAGATATAAATAACATGGGTATATTTGTAGCAATAGCCAAGAATACATTGTATGAGTCAAAATTATCGTTACTTCATTTGGACAACTTTTCTAGATTTTTCTCGATATTTAGATTTTTTTTTTTTTTTTGCACCCTCAGATTCCAGATTTTCAGATAGTTGCATCTCGGCCAAATATTGTCCTGTCTTAATGCCTAAATCAGTGATTTTTTCAAAGAATTTTTATTCAGATTTTAAATGATCGATAATTCTCAATTTCAATTTTGTGGTCCTGGGTCACATATATATTTTTAACAAAAAATGTAAAATGGCAACACTATGTTTTTTGCTCTTTACTAGAGTTACTTCATTATTCAGTACTATGGCACATATCTAATGGCATCACTAGACCATAGTACCAGCAGAGTGCTTTTAGTAAAAGCTGTGTTGTATTTTGCTTATTTATAGAACATGGAGAGATGTATTTTTATCATAGATAAATAGATGCCTTTTCTGGTAATATCCCATCAGTGCACTAGCCTGTCCGTTGTTTTGCATTGTAATCATTATCCAAAGTCATCATTACTGAAGCAGCTGCATGTTTTCAGATGTCAGGGAACAAAGAGGATCAATATCACAGTAACAAATTAAGTATTGTCAGCAATTGAATCTCGCTGGAAATAGGGCGTCACAATAAGCTCCAGCTGAGAGATCTAGCCATCAATGTTCTTTATTAATTTAGATGGACAATGAGCCCTTGGCTAATTGCCTAATGTGCAAATGAAGGGGTGATAGTAGCATGTAAATGGATTATGATTGATGGAGATATTTGTTTATTCCACTAGCGGCGAAAGTGCTGGTTAATAATTTGACCTGATATTTGTCAACATATAATTTGAGTTTGGGTGAGGAAATCAAACCCTTGCATTGACTTTGTACTAAGTGATATAGCAGTGTGTTGGTATGTTTGGAATGGCATACTTACTATTTTATACTACATGTAAAAAATATGTATTTGCAAAGAATGGAATGAATAACCTACTACGTTTGCCAAAACGAGGAGGAAACAACCGGAGCACACTGCATAGGATTCTGTATCCCAGTATGCAGTGCATTCGACTTGTCTGCCATTTCCCACTATCTACACGGATGGTCCATATCATCTCACTTTCTTGATTCATCATTAGATCAGACAGCGAAAATGAGGAAAATTGGAGTGTGAATTGGCATATTTGATTTCGACGACTGAATGTAAGCTGTGGTTTTAAACATGCCACGTAGTGAGATCATATGGCAGCAATTTAGCACACTACAGTTTGAAATGTTCAATGCTACATGCTGTTTCAATTACTATTAAAAAAAATTGTACAGTATGTACTGCACAGTATATAGTAAGTGGTACGTAGGCTCAAATATTCCATTCCGAGCTTGCCTTTACTACATAGGCTGCGTCAGGAAACCTTAACATCAACACAGACTGTTCACCAGCATTTGTTTTTTAGTGGTCGCTAAATTGAGGTATAAATGGTTAAAGCTACTTGTGAAAATTTGAGTCCAATTATTAAAATGGTAAGCTTCCGCTCTGTGAGGTTATTGGAAAGATTTCTGATGATCCAAGCCAGCCCAGCTCAAATCTGCACCATTACCATCAGTAGTGTATCATTATGTTACTGAGTGCACTATTTTAGTGTAGCGTTTGAGAAAATGACCGGTCTACGCAAATACACACGAGGTAGTGTACGGCTTTTTGTTGTTGTTGAAGGAATTCCGATGGAATGGTCATGCCTACGGAATGTTTGGTGGTCAACACCCTCATTTGGGATCTGAGTGGCTACAGTTCCCAGTGGATCTCTCTTTTACTGCCGTGTCTTTTGCCAGCCTCAGCAGCTGGAGAAGATTATGATGCATGTGTGATATGAATGCTTGTACTCCAACTAGTGGTTCTGATAAGCCATTTGCAATGTCTTCCTCTTGGTATGATTGTGTTCACCCTAGCAAGTCCAGAATTGGGTTCATATGAAACTGTATTTGAAAAGCTTCAATTATGACTAGCTAAACAGTATCTATTTATTAGCAACGACAGGCAACACTATTACTGTTGCTTATACGAAGGGTTACAGATTTGAACAAACTGTAGAATGTAACTCTTAGAATGTAACTTGTCCTACATTAGTTGTTTTGCAGCTGCAAATCATAATCCAGTCTTGATATTGTATATATTGGCTTATATAAAATATTTAATAATATATATAATAATACTTGTTTCACTTATTTTTACAATAATTATCTGCATTGTCCAGAATTTTACTTCACAAGTACATCATAAGTACATCACTTAAAGGGTTAGTTCACCCAAAAAACATGAACGTGTGGCAGAGACTGACACAGAAGAGCAGAAATTGTTGAATATATTTGTAGTTTTTTTGGTTTTCTTTTAACTTCATAAAATTAAGATTGAACCACTGATGTCACATGAACTATTTTAACAATGTCCTTACTATCTTTCTGGGTCTTGAATGTGGTAGTCGCAGGGTCAGAAAGCTCTCGGATTTCATCAAAAATATCTTAATCTGTGTTCCGAAGATAAACAAAGGTCTTGGAATGTCATGAGGATGAGTAATTAACTCTTTATCTTAAAGGAAGACCCAAGAATGGGACAATTGGCCAAAACACATACAATTCTTTTTGTTTTTAGTTGAAAACGGTGTTTGGTAATCGCTCCCTTATAGAGACCATTAAGTGACCCAGAACTCCCAAGTAACCTTTAAATGGATAGTTTACCCAAAAATGAAAATTCTGTCATTAATTACTCAACCTGATGTTGGTTCAAACCTGTAAGACCGCTGTTTATCTATTAACATGTATTAATATATATTGATTAACATATTCAGAAGATATTTTTGATGAAATCCGAGAGTTTTCTGACCCTGCATAGACAGCAACACAAATGACACATTTAAGGTCCAAAAAGGTAGTAAGGACATCATTAAAATAGTCCATGTGGCATCAGTGGTTCAACCATTATATTATGAAGCTATGAGATTACTTTTTGTGGTACTCTCGATAATGGTGGCGGACTGTCCCGGGAGAGAAGAAATCGTTGAATAAAGTCGAAGTGAAATATTTTTTTTTTCTTTGCAAACAGTATTCTCGTAGCTTCAGAAAATTACAGTTGAACCACTGATGTCACATGGACTGTTTTAATGACGTCCTTAGTCTGTTTCTGTGTCTTGACTGTGGTAGTACAAAGGGTCAGAAATCTCTCAGATTTCATGAAATATATCTTAATTTGTGTTCTGAAGATGAACTAATGTCTTACAGATTTGGAACGACATCAGGGTGAGTAATTAATGACAGAATTTTCATTTTTGGCTGAACTATCCCTTTAAACATCACTCAGCTCAATTATCTTTAGAAAATGTAAACATTAATTCTGTATTGTGTGTGTGTGTGTGTGTGTGTGTGTGTGTGTGTGTGTGTGTGTGTGTGTGTGTGTGTGATTTCTCCCCAACTTCCGGAGTTCTGTTCTGCACCGTTCTGTTCTGCATATTTCACAGTCGGCACCATACCGCTGAACTAGAACAAATATGAGCACTCAATTGCGGGAAACCATTTTTCCATGTGCAAAACCGATCTGTTCACTGCTCAGTCCAAATAAAACCCATTTATTGCTGACCCAGTTAGTTTGGAATGTTTCGATTTTGTACTTCTTTCCGACAATGCACGGGCAGCTTGGCTGCTCACATGCACTACCGTATTAATTAGTATTGTTCTTTCTCCATCTTCCTGTGCTGGTAGTTGAGCTGTCATGAAATGGGGTCTGTTTTCTTTATGGCCTGTTTTGTAGCATTTCACTTAATCACGAAAATCTGAATGGACCAGTTATTACAGTCTCCACACACCTGCTGAAGCGAACTTGTGCTGTATTTCCCTTCATTCGGTTCCCGGTTCTCAGCAGTAAATGTTATATGTGAGTAACGACAGCATGAACTGATATCTGTGCCAAGCATTCCGGCAGACTAAAGCTGTGAAATCATTGAAGATGATTGAAGCACCCTGTTGTAGTTGCACATTGCTTGAACTTTGATGACGAGCTGTAGTCTGTAGACGTATCACTGAAGATGGATTGTGAATGAGCTCAATAAAAGGTGCCAGTCTGCCTGAACTCAGCTTGTTGCTCTTGGCAGCTCAAGACATGCTTAAGATCTTCTCGCCGCCCCATCCTGAGGTTGGCTTTTGGTTTATCGCAAAGGTCCGGAAAGGGCTTGTCATACCTGCCTGCTCGAAAAGCAAACACTGCTTCTTTTGCTTAACCAAGGAAGTGTGAAAACGGAAAGCTGGGACTCTATATTTAAACAGTGCAATATTTGCTCATTTTTTTTCATATGTAAATTAGTAACCTGTATTTTCCAGGTGTCACTAATCAGTAAAGGTGTAGTTCACCTAATAATTACCATTTTAATATAATTTACTTAAAATTATGACAGTGGTTTAAAATCCATATATCTTCTTTGGTTCCGCAAGATAGAAAATTGGAAATTTTGAGTAATATATTGGTTGATCTTTATTTCATATTACAATGAATATAAACTGGAGCTTTCAAGCTTTGAAAAAGAACACATTCCGAGTTTTTCAGTGAATATTGAATAAATTTCAATTTGTTGCTCACTCAAAGCTAATTTTTGGCTTCAGACTTCAGAATTGAAATATACAGTCGTGGCCAAAAGTTTTGAGAATGACACAAATATTAGTTTTCACAAAGTTTGCTGCTAAACTGCTTTTAGATCTTTGTTTCAGTTGTTTCTGTGATGTACTGAAATATAATTACAAGCACTTCATACGTTTCAAAGGCTTTTATCGACAATTACATGACATTTATGCAAAGAGTCAGTATTTGCAGTGTTGGCCCTTCTTTTTCTGGACCTCTGCAATTCGACTGGGCATGCTCTCAATCAACTTCTGGGCCAAATCCTGACTGATAGCAACCCATTCTTTCATAATCACTTCTTGGAGTTTGTCAGAATTAGTGGGTTTTTGTTTGTCCACCCGCCTCTTGAGGATTGACCACAAGTTTTAAGATCTGGGGAGTTTCCAGGCCATGGACCCAAAATGTCAAAGTTTTGGTCCCCGAGCCACTTAGTTATCACTTTTGCCTTATGGCACGGTGCTCCATTGTGCTGGAAAATGCATTGTTCTTCACCAAACTGTTGTTGGATTGTTGGAAGAAGTTGCTGTTGGAGGGTGTCTTGGTACCATTCTTTATTCATGGCTGTGTTTTTGGGCAAAATTGTGAGTGCGCCCACTCCCTTGGATGAGAAGCAACCCCACACATGAATGGTCTCAGGATGCTTTACTGTTGGCATGACACAGGACTGATGGTAGCGCTCACCTTTTCTTCACCGGACAAGCCTTTTTCCAGATGCCCCAAACAATCGGAAAGAGGCTTCATCAGAGAATATGACTTTGCCCCAGTCCTCAGCAGTCCATTCGCCATACTTTTTGGCACTCTGGTGGCACTCCGATCCCGCAGCTGAATCCTCTTTAGGAGACGATCCTGGCGCTTGCTGGACTTTCTTGGACGCCCTGAAGCCTTCTTAACAATGCAGTGGAAAGTTTTTTTCGGGATTAAGTTAATTTTCATGGCAAAGAAGGACTATGCAATTCATCTGATTACTCTTCATAACATTCTGGAGTATATGCAAATTGCTATTATAAAAACTTAAGCAGCAACTTTTCCAATTTCCAATATTTATGTAATTCTCAAAACTTTTGGCCACACTCCTAAAAAAAAAAGGTTCTTTATTGGCATCGATGGTTCAGTGAAGAACCTTGAACATCCATGAAACCTTTCAAATGCAGAAAAGGTTCTTTTGAGTCAAAAAAGGTTCTTTAGATTTTTAAAATGTTCTTTAAAATGGTTCTTTAAAGAACTGTTCACTGAAAGGTTCTTTGGGGAAACAAAAATGGTTCTTCTATGGCATCACTGCAAAAACACCCTTTTGAAAAGAATGTAGAGCCAATTGAGAAGAGCACAAAAACAAGCTTCCATTGAAAAATATCATACATTGATGAACAACATGAGAGTAAATAAATGGCTGAATATTCTCAGAATACTTGTTTGACAAATAAAGGCAGGATGTGTCAAGGTTTTCGCTTTATAGAAGTTGTTTCATATGATGCTTTTCTGAATATATGTTATAAAGCATGTTGATTATGTATTTCATAATTAAAAGGACTACAGAATCTGTTTATATTAGCCTAGGTTACATCATATCCTGTGAATACTGTATCTTGACTGAAATAAGTCTCTGAAAGGTCTGATAGAGTTGCTTTCGTGTTTGTTAGATCTGCTCTTTATGAGTCTTGAACCTTATGAGATAACAGATGTCAGAGAGCCTGGAGGAGCTGTGCATTACTGACCTTTTATGGTGTTTCACATTACACCCAAATGAATGTAGATTTGTCAATTTTCTAGGCATTGTTATGGTATAAGACAGTCTGGGTGGTTTCTAGGGTTGCATTTATAACTTGTAGATGGTTTTGCAGCTGCAGTGCTTGCAAGATGAGATATGAAGAATTTCCTCCCGATGGTTAGGAGCAGCGGGAATGATGGAAACCAGCTGCTCTGGGTCCCTGACCTCAAGAATTGGCCTCTGACCCTACGATGGATAAACGCAGCTAGAGAAAAAACAGCCAGGAGAAGAAGATAAAGCCAGAGAAGCACCTGCAGAGTAGGCCTGACATTCCAGCACTGGACCCATGGACACGTGTCACATGATTCCACCGAGTGTGCTTGAATAGGAGGAGGCATCATTAGAGGGAGGCCAGCTGTTACTAAATATGCCTAATGAGCTGTTTTATGGATGAAAACTTGATGAAAATGCATATTTGACAGACTACCTGTGGAATAAGTATGCCTACGTGGATTCACAGAAAGCTCCACAGTTTTCCAGCGCATTATCATTTCACGAAAGTTTCATCCGATGTATAAATGTTCTGTTTCTTTAAACTTTTTATTTGGAAAGTTCTCTGAGCGAACTAGTAACTTTCAGCTACTATTAAGAGTTTAGTACTCTGAGCAGTTTAACACATTTACCATTTAAATTCATTCTGCAGAATATGCAGATTGCATGCGGGCCTTGAAATAAGTAATCGCTTTTACAGACCTATGCAAATGTGCCCCTTTTCACTTAGGTACACGAAAATGAAGCAAATTAGCTGGGAGACGATTTGCTTTTAATATTTGACTAGATTAAAGTAGGATTTTTTCTGAGGCAGAGGGAAAATCTTCCTGGGATTCTTTTATCAAAGGTTCACAAATTATATTTTTCTTGTTTCTGTTTTTCCTTACCTTATAATAAGGTTTGATATTGGTAATTGGACAATTTTGGAAGACATAGCAATCGCCCATGATTTTGCAGCAGTGGTATCAGGCCTATTATGTTCATCAAAAAGCAATTACAGGAAGCCGTGATTTCGGGATCTTTTTTTACATATGGTAATTAATTATACAAAATGCTACTTCTATCTTCCATTTCTCACCTCTAGACACTTACACAATCGCCCCACTTCATCTGAATTAAGCAGAATCATGTGTACAATAACTTGATGATTGGATAATTAGCAGTTGCAATCAGATGATATCGCAGTCATTACCCTTTGCATTTTTTGGGGGGCAAAGTAGACATTTGGAGGAGGTTTTTTTCTGTACATATCGAGTTAGTAAGATAATGAACCTCTTCACTGAGCAGTGGACTGGCCCGACCCAGTCCACTCATAGTCTTACTGCTGCTGCCTGCATTCCCAGCATGGCTGGGCCAGTAATTCACGGTCAGGGTGGTGTTGCACATTGCTTGCCGAAAAGAGGGGGGTCAGGGGTTCAATTGCTCCCCCTGGGTAAAGCCTTAGATACATAGTGACTGTACAGCTGCCCCACGCTGACTACAGTAGTAATTAATTTCTAATGAGGGTTGGACCACTCGCTTGTGCCAGCCAGCATTGAGCCCACGGGCTCCAGACGTATTCTTCTATGCCCCATTTATTTAAAGAGTGTGTAATATTCTCCAGTAGGTCAGAAGTTCCATTTCACTTTATGATGTCGACTCTCCTCGTGTAATTTCTCCTAGAAGCTTTTCAACACTTATTTTGATTAGATCGCAATATAGCGATATGAAAAAGATTTGTCTTTTCAGTCTTATGTGAGATTGAATGAAGTTTTTCGCGCTTCTTGTTTCTAGTTCAATAAACCCATCCCAGTTCATTTCATTTTTTATATAGTTACTCTCTTTCGTTTCATTGCTCTTAGTGGAAGCGCGCCTTCAGCGCATTCAATCGCTTTTAATTAAAGTAGGTGACTTGTGTATTGTGGTTTTGGGTCAGTGCTGAAGCGGCTTGTATTGATAAAATTTCCTGAGAGGAAACTGTTCTGTGAAATACAGGAAGCCATTAGGAAGTCTGGGCCTCACATCTATCTGCAGCCAGTAAACAGTGTCTAGCCCCTTGTGTAAGCACTATGGATGAGCTTTAGTGTTTGTGAAGATAATTTTGTTGTGAAATGAACAACAAAACCCACAGAAAAACAACATTCGGATGTGTTCTATCAGGGAAAACAGTTGATGGTTTGTTTTTGAGGCTTGAGGTTATTTTTCTGAAGTAACCATATGTGACCATGGACCTCAAAAGCAGTCTTAAGTAGCATGGGTATATTTGTAGAAATAGCCAAAAATACATTTGTTCGGGTCAAAAGTATTGATTTTTCTTTTATGCCAAAACCATTGGGATACTAAGTAAAGATCATGTTCCATGAAGATATTTTGTAAATTTCCTACCATAAATATATCAAAATGTAATTTTTGATTAGTAATATGCATTGCTTAGAACTTCATTTGGACAACTTTAAAGGTGATTTTCTCAATATTTAGATTTTTTTTTTGCACCCTCAGATTCCAGATTTTTAAATAGTTGTATCTCGGCTAAATATTATTCTAATCTATTCTAACAAACCATACATCAATGGAAAGCTTTCATATGATGTATAAATCATAAAAAATGATTATGACTGGTTTTGTGGTCCAGGGTCACATATTATGTAGTTGCTATGCTAAGGTGCTCTAAATTGATGTTTTTGTGTTATTATATTTTACCTAATTGTTTTGGATAGTTGCTGGTAGTGATGCAACAAACAAAACTGTGTAGCCAAAACAGCAAGGAAAATAAAATGGTTTTGTTTGAAATAGTTTTGGAGGGAGGGCCTAAAACATTGATTGAAAGTTGCAGAAGAACTGTACTACAATTGGATTGTAGGTACATATATTTGTTGGTTTTCAGCCAAATAAATACTTCAGTTTCAATACTTTTTGGCGTTACTAATTGGTTTCCTATTGGGCCAAGTCTGAAGTTCTTTGTGAACATGTTTTATTGCCCCAAAAGCATAAATTGTAAGTTCAGTTGTTTAAAAAAGAAACAATGCAGCTATTAGTTTCTAAGTTATCTAGCATCTCTTAGATATTAGTTATCTTTCATGTAGCAAAATTGTTATGACATAAATGTCAAAGTCTTAGCAATGCTTGCAATCAATATTGTTTTTGGAAACACTTGGAATCCCATCATATGTGGCTCTGAACCACAAAACCAGACGTAAGGGTAAATTTTTGTTAAATTGAGATTTATACAATATTTAAATAAATAAGATTTCCATTGATGTATGGTTTGTTAGGATAGGACAATATTTGTCTGAGAAAATCTGGAATCTGAGGGTGCAAAAAAAAAATTTAAATTTAAAGTTTAAAGTTGTCCAAATGAAGCTCTTAATGGAACATGATCTTTACTTAATATCCTAATGATTTTAGCATAAAAGGAAATTTGATAATTTTGACCCATTCAATGTATTTTTTGGATATTGCTACAAATATACCAGTGCTACTTACGCTATGACTGGTTTTGTGGTTCAGAGTCAAATTTTTTTAACCCTTATCATGGTTTTCAATATTCAGTACTCTTCAAATTGTTGCTATCACTTTACCATCCTTTCACAGCAGTCAGTTTTGGACTGATGTTCATTTTAGCCTTTAGTCTTTCAATGTTTTAGAGAACCAAGAGTCTGGCTAATTTAAGTGTACCGTGAGCGATGATCTTCAGAATGAGATTTACCTGATATAAACCTTCGTTCATTTCTAATGCTTTGTTGTGCACAAATTGATTTAAAGTCCTTGACGAGCTCTGGAACTCATTCAGGTTGTTGTTATTGAACCCTCGTAACTGAATTACTCAAGGTAAACCTTTCCTAATATAATTTCAAGCTTTGCCGTCCATTTTCATCCGGCGAGTTCTTTCTGCTAATGAACAAGTAAATGTGACCATTAAGTTTGTGCATTTCTGGTGAATGGCAAATGCAAAAAAAAGATCGTTGCCTACTCGCGCTTTGGATTTCTTCACCAAAAATGTTATACAAAGCATTGATCATCCATGAAATCACATATCACCAAATATCACTTTAAAATCTCAGTGGAAAATTGACTAGTAGTTAAGTGGTTATGGAGCTGTGCTGAATTGGGCCCCTGAGAACCTCCGCGATGCCTCGCTACGTCTATCCCGTCGTGCGCTGCTCCTATTTGAATTTCAATCAGCGCTTGATGTGTTGTTATGTGAAGGCATGGGGGATGGAGGTAAGGTGGAATATGTGGCGTGACCGACGGAGACTCATTTGAGGCTCGTTTGTGTCCGTTCGCGTCCCAGGGGGCACATGCCGTAAACTGCTAGCCGCTGGGCTTGCAAACACTCTATTTTTACGGACGTCCCCAGCTAGAACATGCTGATCTCAGACTGGAGGTGGTACAATCAATATTAACCCCCTCCCTACCTCCATCTCCTTCTCCTTGTTGTGTGTCACTTCATCATGTGCTGTCACATCTACCACACCTTAGTTTGCTATATTGAATTAAATGTGCTGTGGTAGCAGCATTGCTCCTTTAGCCCATGTCATTCACTCTGCGGGGTTCAAGAGCATAATTGTCTCCTGGACTCCATTAACCAGCCATATGTTTTATGCGTATTTACCATAATGTGTGATTGAATTATTCCGCTTCTGACACCGTGTGTTTCTTACAAATGCATCCCATACTGGGAAATGCTAATTCTGCAGTTTCTCTACCTTTCCATATGGCGCTCGCTGAATCTCTTCGGTCTCTGCGGTGATATCAAATGAGCAGGTTTTGAAATGAGATTGTACCCGACAGTGTGAAAAAGACATTTAGGGAGGACGAAAAGGACAAAGCTTGTGCGATGAACAACAAATAATTCATGTTTTTCAGGTAGTAGCTCCACCAAAAGCCACATTTGATGCATTTCCCCTTGCAGCCGACTTCCATTAATAATGGATGCTAGTTTCTCCCCCATCTGAGTCCTGCAGGGCACAAATTCCCCCTCCCAGCCCCCCACATTGCTCCGCTGTGGTTCCCATCATTGACTATCCCGGTTAGGTTCGGGGCTGAGCTTATACATCATATTCCACTCTGACTTACTCCCATTGTTGGTTTAGCCAAGTGCATCAGGAGGTGTCTGCTTTGTTGTGTTACAAAGCCAACTGCCACGAGATGACGTTTTAATAGAAATGCTGCTCTCTTTTGTTGAGGTCACACTGGACAATGCTTCAGATACCTTCATGCTGTGCTCAAGGAGCCATGTGGGTTTTTTTATCCTTCTCTTTTAGCAGTGGCACAATGCAGAGGGGTCAGGGGCCGCATGAGCACTGGAGATTTATGGCTAGTTTAGAGTTGAAGAGGAGAGCTGTGAGAAATGCCAAGTGTATGATGTAAGAAACTGGCCAGGCTTACTCCCACTGCCACAATGAATGAAGAAAGTGATGAATCAATGAGGAAAAATTAAAGCATGGCTCATGGTGAGCTGATTCAGAACTCTGCATCCTGGGGGAAAAACAAGGTCATACCAGTTGAAGAGGGTCAGGCTGGTATTTGGAATGTGATCGCTGGTTTGTTGAAGGTCTGAGATGGACTATCAGATCGAATCAGCTTAAAGGAATATTCTGGGTTCAGTTAAACAATAGCATTTGTGGCATAATGCTGATTACCATGAAATAAATTTCAATTTGTCCACAGGTTACATTGAAGTACTTACACTAAAAACAATACGACTCCTATTTTTTTTTTAAATGTATACCATAAATGCAGTATATCTTTACACCAAGGAGTTGAAAAGGTTCATTTTAAATCATGAGTATTTTACCATTTACAGCTCTATTATCTATTACAGCACTGAACTAACTTGAGCTGAATAATAACACTGTTATCTTCTGTAGAGTTGCTTTACAGTTGATTTTGTTTAGTATTTGATGAGTTTTATAACATTAACACTGATTCATGTTTATTAATGTAAAGCTTCTTTGAAACACTATGCAATAAAGTTCTATGTAAATAAAGGTGACCCTGGAACACAAAACCAGACCAAAAATACATTGTATGGGTCAAAATTATACATTTTTCTTTAATGCCAAAAATCATTGGGATTTTAGGTAAAGATCATGTTCCATGAAGATATTTTGTAAATTTCCTACCTTAAATATATCAAAACTTAATTCTTGATTAGTAATATGTATTGCTAAAACCACAAAACCAGTCTTAAGTAGCATGTTCAATTTGTAGTAATAACCAAAAAACACATTGAATGGGTCAAAATGATCGATTTTTCTTTAATGCAACAAATCTTTGGGATATTAAGTAAAGATCATGTTCCATGAAGGTATTTTGTAAATTTCCTACCGTAAATATATCGAAACGTAATTCTTGATTAGTAATATGCATTGCTAAGAACTTCATTTGGACAGCTTTAAAGGTGAGTTTCTCAATATTTAGATTTTTTTGCACCTTCAGATTCCAGATTTTCATATAGTTAGTCCTATCCTACCAACCCATACATTAATGGGAAGCTTTCAGATGATGTATAAAACTCAATTTAAAAAAAGTGACTCCTATGACTGGTTTTGTGGTCTAGGGTCACAAATGACTTGACAGCGCCTCACTTAAACCAATGTTTTTGAAGAGAGGCCAAGTGGGAATTCATTTTTATGATAGCCTAATCAACATTATGCCACAAATGCTACTGAAGATCATCTACCTAGTTGAAACTCAGACTTTCAGGTGGTAGTTCTGTTGATCAACCATGCTGACCGGCTTGGACCAGCTAATGGCTATAAATGAAAAACCCTGATTTCAGCTAGATGCTTCAGTAGTGAAGAACCGCCTTCTCAATCTAATAACACATCCATCTCACTTTATCACATACTAGCATTACCCATAAACCTCAGAAGCTCTGCTGTTGCTGAAATGAGAGCTGTGAGATGTGTATGAGGATATGTTGAGAGGTTCACTGATCCGTTGAGGAGCTAGTCGGTAATATCACTCTGTACAGAGGTGTCTGGATTGATCCGGCATAGTTGAATGGGCTTCTGGAGAACATATTTCCACTTTTTTCCATTTCAGGCGGTAGCAGAACCTGAACATTATGTTAGACCAGTGTTCAGATGTCCATCACACCACCACCATTAACTGTAATTGTTAGAGAAAGAGCTCTCGTGTCTGGATGTAGTCTGAATCACATTTCTTCAGTCAAATGCTTTAAAGATCTTCGCCCAAACAGGTGTTTTTCTGCCTGAGTTAGATTCGTTTAGGAGCTTATTAAAACTTAATTTTAGAAGTCGTTGTTAGCGAATGCTGACGGTGCTTGTTTAGTAATGTGTGTAAACACCACCTGCCTGAACTTTGCAGATGTAAATTATGAAAATGATCTGAAGGCTCAGTCTACAGAGCAGTTTATTTATTTGATGATTCAGCCGCTCATTGTGTGCCACTAATTTAACTTCTGGTTTTTCAATATTGACTGCGGTGAAGCGCTTATCTGAGCTTTGTGAATCTCATTTTCTTTAATTTGAAATTCATTTATAATCTCTACATTACTTTTCAGTCAGAATTACTTTAAGGGCTTCCAGGGCGTTTGTCGTCTGAAAGGCGATTTCTTCTGTCCATCAGTCTTTCTGTCATCTCATTGATCCCTGCATTCATGAATATGTAGAAGAGGCTGCTGAAAAGGAGATGGGAGGAGTTATTGATGTTTGACATTGAGAATGTGCTAAAATAGCACTGGAATCATTTTCTCTCGACATAGAGATTATGAATATACTCTAGGGATTTTACCTCCATTTTGTTCACTTGCTAAATTCATTATTACTATTGGGAATGTTTCTGTCCTTTTGACATTGTATGGTTTTAGGGTTGTGATTGTGTCTGTGAACTCACACTTCACCTCAGTGATTTTTTAGTATAATTTATATGCTATTGCAGTATTTAGTAATACTTTTTAGTTTTATTTAATTTTACGTTGTTTTTGTAATTTTAAGTGCTTTTGTGATTTCTGTTTAGCTTTATTTCAGTTAGTTGCTAGGTGGTTTTATTATAATAGAAGTGTACTAAACATGTTTTTTGTTGCTAATTGATTACCATTTGTATAACCTAGGGCTGGGCGATTTGGCCTAAAATCAAAATCTCGATTAATTGAACATTTTAACCCGATTACGATTAATGAACGATTATTTTATTCATTAATAAAATTATATTTAATTATATTTAAATAATATTTATTTTTTTGCCCTCATAGTTCACTGACAAGTTTTGTACAGTAAATATGCTCACATATTACAAGTGAGAGATTTTTGAATGAAGGGTGCACACACTATCTACTATCTATGATTATTTATTGAACATCAGTGTTGAACAACTGAAATTAAAGCACACATTGCTTAAAACGAAAAGTCACATTTTTCTTAAATTAGTGAAAAAAATAACTTGCACTTTTGGAAACAAAATAAATTATTTATAAAATAATAATAAATATTAAAAGTAGAAAATA
Source organism: Garra rufa (assembly GCF_049309525.1). Lineage (NCBI taxonomy): Eukaryota > Metazoa > Chordata > Actinopteri > Cypriniformes > Cyprinidae > Garra > Garra rufa. The sequence continues at coordinate 11,648,038 of NC_133363.1, read as the reverse complement.
AGCAGTATCTCTTCTAAATAAATTTACTCTTGTATATCCTGTAAATACTTTTTACTGTATAAATACTGTTTAAGCTCTCCATCGACATGTCGGCGGAATAACGGAACGTAACGGAACGGGGTCACCTGACTCCACACGCAGTAATGTTTTTAAAGGGAAAGTAATTGAAATAATCGACCTGGAAAAATTTGATCGATTATAGGTTCTGAATGTCGATTTCGATTAATTTTCGATTAATCGCCCAGCCCTAGTAATAACCACAGTTTTACTATAAATATCATGGTTAAACTATGGTGAGTTTGTCAAAAACATGGTTAATTTGCGGTTACTGTGGTTTAAATGTATTAAATGTGTTTTTAGGGGGTTTAATTGTAGTAAAACCATTGTTAATTCAAAATAAAAACACTTTTTTTCTATAATTTCTACAATTCCTATATTAATCTAAATGACTAAATTTCTACAAAATTGACAATTGTACTTGAGAGCATATTATTTTTTGATTATTAAACTTGAATGGAACATTTAAAATGGAATCCAGAAAAGTAATGGAAAAGAATTTGGTAAAAAATAAAACTGTAAAAGTCAATTAATTACACAGGCTTTTTGGTAAAAAAAAAAAAATTAACCATTAAAACAGAGTATAGAAAAATTAAAACGGAAAAAACTGAATTTGGAAATAAAACAGATTTCATAGGACCTTATAAGTATAATTAGGCTATTTATGCATAATTATGATTTTTAAGTGGGTTTAATATATATTGCAGCCTTGGAAAACAGTCTAATAATGCATTCTGTGAAATTATATTTATTTAGGTAGTAATATAAGAATACGCCAGTCTTAAAAACATTTTTGACTTGAAAACATGAATATATTTTTTGACTTTTTTGACTTTGTCACGAATATAACTTATGCGCAAAATTGGAATATTGCATAAAACATTTGCGAATAAGCTTCCATATATACTTGTGTATTCCGAATATACACTTCCTGTATTTTGCCGGTTAGTTGATGTGGGCAAAACGAAATTGAGGATTTTTAAAAATCTAATAGTTGATTAGAATCGACAAATTGCGAAAGCCCTACATTTATTGTGTTTCTTCTGCACTCTCTGAGGCGCAAGTAATTTATTATATATGAAAATTATTATATTCAGTGGCTTCTCCTACTTTTCTTAGTGATATTTTGTGGCAGTTTATCAGGAAGTGATGATTTAGTTTGATGGAAAAGGTGCTTATTCTCAAATATTTTATGCAATATTCCATTTTTGCGCATAAGTTATATTCACAACTTTGAAAGGAAAACCAGATTGTGACATGAAGTCAAAAAAGTCAAAAAATATTTAGTTTTGAAGTCAAAAATGAACAAATTGTAAATATTTGACAAACTTTTTTGTCTGCTGAATCACAGGCATGTGGTGCAACCAAAATAAAGAAACATAAATCAAGAAAGAAAAAAACTGAAAATGATATCATAGAAATGACCTCTGAAGTGTCTCAAGTTCAGTAATATTTCATAATTTGATATTTTAATGACTCTCTAGTTCAAACTGAATGGGATTGATGTGAAATGGGATTTCTAACCCGTCATTTTTTTGGGATAGAAAGATTTTATACATAATCAAAGTTTGTATTCTAGTTCCTAACCATAAGCAATAACTATAGTAGAATAGCAAACACACTTCAGTTGTAAAGCAGATGTGAAAGCAGACAGTTGTATGAAAAGACAAGCAGAATGAGTAGAACAGGCCTGCAGCAACAAAACTAAAAACTATAATTTTTTCTTAATTATGATTGCACTTACCGTTAACACTGGTAAACCTCAAAAGCTACTCAAAGAAATCACACCAATCACGTTTGGAGAAGTATGTGTGTGGAGCACCATTCACAGCAGTGTTATTTGCCCATTGCCATGAAATATGCTAATTGCTTCTGTACAACTGCTGTAAAAGCAAATATTTCAGCTGCACCACAGACGGGAATGTTTTTCATAAGCGGCTGGCGTAAGCAGGGTTATGTGTTATTATGAGCGATGTGCATGAATAGTGCATGAATAATGATTGTATACTGGATATCAGATGTCTAAATCTGTGTCTGCTGGAAAAAATGATCATGTTTTGAGATGGTGTCATAAAAGTCAAGGCAGACATTATTATATTAGCTCTCAGATATGAGCGGTTCTTCACCCAGGGGTAAACGTGTGTTTTGAGGTTTTTGTTTTGATGCATCACTCCTGGAACAAAAATCTGATTCTGATCGCAAATGACTTGAGAAAGAAATGGAAAGTGACATATTTCAGCTACTGCTGTGTGCTGAATAAATTTCTGCCTAAATTTAGTTGTACTGAGACCCATTTTCTCTGGTTACTGCCTAGCGATCAAGAAAACTGCCCAAATGTTCCCCTTGTTTAAAGAGAAGAGAACTCTCGTTCACACAGCACATAAATGTTCAAAGGGGAATCAAATGAGCCTTATTTTGAGATGATTTCTATTTCTCATTGTGTGTTGGTGTTGGTCAGTGGCTTGGCATAGTTTTTACTTTTCCAGCAGACTTTTAGCAAACACGAATGGTTTTTAAAGGGTTTTGCGAGGGTAAATTATAATCTTTACGCTCTTTAATTAAACGTACCCTGTGTGGTCTTGGATATTTTTACATGTTGAGTTTAAACGTTCTCAATCTGTTTCATTTAGACTGACACCTCCCACACTGTGAGTTTGGAAACGTGGTGATAATGTGGATGTTATGCTCAGCTATGGAAAAAAAAGACCATGGAAAGAAACCACAAGATTTCAAACTGTGGCGAGCGCACAATCCAAGAATTCATTTCAAACGATGACTGTGTGGAACTTGATACAAGGTGTCCACTTGTCCTTAAATGTGTTAAAATATGCTTAAAGAAAATTATTTAATGTGTAAGTAATATAGTTCATACACTATAATTAAATTCTTTAATAGTCTTTAAAAAGTATGAAGTATTACTACAGTTTAAGGCGAGACACTGCTGGTGAATAGGGTAAAAAAAATAACTAATAGCTATCACCTTACTAACTCAGTTGATTTATATGCAAATGAGGCATTGTTTAATGAAATTCTGTATACATTTCTAGTACAAAAATCTAAACACTGAATGAAGTCAGTTTAATTTTTTTTTGACATTTTAGAGTCAAATGTTTTTACAGAAGGGATTTTGGTTATCTCATTTTGTCACTCCATAATTCAGAAAATACTAAGAACTCATTTTGAGAAAACGGCCTTTAAAAAATATGTACTGTAATTTAAATCTATTGACACAAATAGATAAAGTGCTATAAAAAGAAACACTTAATGGTGTCTTTTGGATGTTTTCTTTCCACTAGTCTGAAAAAACAAAAAAAGCCCAAATTCTTAATCTTGACAGGTGCATGAAAAACACTGTTTTTGCCTGCAGTGTCTCCCCTTAAAATAGCTGCTTTCATTTTCAATATATATTTTAAAATATAATTTATTACTGTAATGGCAAAACTGCATTTTCAGCATCTATTTCTTCAGTGTCACATAAATCTGTCAGAAATCATTCTAATATACTGATTTAGTACTCAAGAAACCGATTATTCTCTATGTTGAGTACAGTTTATGCTGCTTAATATTTTGGTGGAAAATGTGATTCTTTGAATAAGAGAACAGCATTTTTTTGAAATATAAATATTTTGTCTAAATGTCTTTACTATTGATTTTGATCAATGTAATGTATTCGGACTGAATTAAAGTATTAATTTCTTCTAAAAAAGCTTTCTCCAAACATCAGATCAGCATATTAAAATGATTTCTGAAGCATCATGTGACACGGAAGACTGAAGTAATGGCTGTTGAAAACTCAGCTTTGAAATCACAGAAATAAAATACATTTTGAAATGTATTCAAATGTAGTCTCGCGTAGCCAGACCTTCAGACTGACGGCTGAAGGTCTGGTATTCATGGCAGCTTTCATTGGCCAAGGCCCGCCCATAAGGTCGTTTGACCGACATGTCAAACAACCAATCACAGTTCGTTTCGTTCAGCGTCACGTTTCGGGCGTAGAAATGCCCCCACAACAACAGACTGGCATGCAATAAGTCAGTCATTGAAATAACCAGCATTGAAAGTTAACGAAGAAGAGGGAGAACAAGCAGTAAGTCAGTAATTTGTTCGCGAACGTCGCAAATGTGTATAACAACAACGGCGTCTGCATAAGCACCTTTTAGCAAAACGCGAGTAAATCAGTCTGCGCTTTGTTTCCCGGCGGACCGAAAATAAACGCGACACTTGCGTGTTCCGGAAATCCGATCAAATTCAACTAATCAGATGACGACTTCGACATTCCTGAAGTGTTTCCAGTTAAGTGTACCATATGCATCAGACGTTTAGCCAACGTTCCGTGGGCGTGATGTCTGAGGCTGAGACTAATTCAAATGTGACCCTGGACCACAAAATCAGTCATAAGAAGTACCAGCATGGGTCAAAATTATCGATTTTTCTTTTATGACAAAAATCATTAGGATATTAAGTAAAGATCATGTTCCATGAAGATACTTTGTAAATTTCCTACCATAAATATGTCAAAACTTTTTAGTAATATGCATTGCTTAGAACTTAATTTGGACAACTTTAAAGGCGATTTTCTCAATATCTCAGATTTTCAAATAGTTGTATCTCAGCCAAATATTGTCCTTTCTTCACGAACTATACAGCAATGGAAAGCTCATTCAGCTTTCAGATGATTTGACACTTGTTACTGGTTATTGTTGTCCAGGATCACAAATGGAAACATTTCTTTTAAACTGTAATATTTCACAGTATCACTTTTAAAAGGGTTATCGGATGCAAAACTCACTTTTACATGTTGTTTGAACATTAATGTGTGTTGGCAGTTTGTGTACACAACCACCCTACGATGATAAAAATCCACCCAGTGGTATTTTTTTAATCTTTAAAAGTAATATCCCCTTTTTAAATTCAGGTAATTCTCAGCTTCTTGTCGGTGTGACGACACACCAACAGAGGCCCCTCCCACAATAGTTGATTGACATGAGCGCCTTACCTTAGACCCGCCCTCACCGAGCTGAAACAGTCCGATTCCGATCACCATTGTGTCGACTCAGGTGCAGGGGAAGACAAGAATGTCTCCGTTTGAGCGATTGACAAATGGACATAGCAGTCATCATTTACTCCTGACATCTGAGCCACTATGCGTCTATGTTCGTGCGAATCATTTGTGATGTAGCTTCACCCACAACAAAAATAAGTATAAGGTTTTTTTAATGCTTCTTTGCAAATGGCCTTCCTTATTAATGTGCTAGTTTGCAAGTTTCACAGCTAAATGTGGCTAAAGTAAACATTACGGCTCATCATCCAACGGCAAAGAGGGGTGGGGCAAGCAGAGCTCATTAGCATTTAAAGGAACATGCAACAGAATAGCTCGCTCTAAAAAGGGCTGATTTTGACAAGGTAAAAAGAGTGTTTTTTACACTACCATTGAGAAATTTTAACCAAAGTATGTTATAGACTTCTCATTAAGACCCTAAAGAATCATATCAGCTTGTGGAAAATGGCCATCCGATGACCCCTTTAAGACACATATGTCAAGACATACAGTAAGTCATACTGGTTTGAAAACACAAAAGTTGGTAAATGGTGACAAATGAATGCAACAAAAATTAGTTCTGCAGAAAGTGTGACAAATTTAGACATGAATGGTGATTTTTGCTACAGTGTTGTAGGCAAACAGTCTTTGCTGCCAGTCTGCTCTATTAGGCTGATTAAATAAACTGTGAAAAAAAAGAGATGCTGTTGTGCAATGCTGTCCAAGCTAGTCATCTCCTTAGATTTTATTTATTTATTTATTTGTGCAGGCCCAATTATTTGCCCATACTATGTTCATTTTTCTCAATCCGTTCTTTTTTCTCTTTGCTGATGAAAACATGTTCCTCCACCTCCTCTGGACTTTTATTAGCATCTTCTCATGCTGCATCCCTCAATCAGTGGCTGGTTTTCTCCCATCAGAGCAGGAAGCCTCCTCCCCCCCTCACTTTAACTACCCCTGCCCATGGGACTTCATAAATATCATTTCATCCAGTGGAGCCGCTGACATGGAGCAAAGGGCCGCCATAAATAATTCATCCTTATTCCTGGCTCCCTGTTTAGGAATTCACACCACAGGATCTTTACTATGCAGGTTTGGAGCAGTTCATGATCCAAAGACCTCTCTCTCTCTTATTCTGAGAGTGTGTGTGTGTGTGTTTAATAGTAGTTCTGTGAAATTCTATGTGTGTGTATGTGTATATCTCATCCTCAGGTCCTTTCCAGTATTTTATGTACACCTTTTGGTCTTTGTACAGAAAAAACCCTTGATTATCACAGTCTTTTTTCTTCTGCCTGCTGATTTCTTTTTACTTTGCTTGGTACTTGTCTTAATATTTTGTTGCCATAAAGGCAAAAATGTAAAATAGATTTGATTTGAAATCTCTCGGTGCCTCAGAAGCGCTGGTTTCAAAGATTTTCTTTCATTATTTATTCGCAATCTTTTAAGTCTTTAAGATTCAAATATTCCCCTAGATAGTTTTATACTATTAGTCTTGAAAGGCTTTTAGAATGTCTTCAACATTAATCTCTTTTATGTGTACAACCTTTTTTATTTATTTTTTTCACAGAAACACTTTTACTAGTACTTTTTCATGAATAAGGGAAGGGTTTCTGAGCTACTGAAGTGGTCTTATTTCTATTGGAAGGAAACTTCATATCTGTGTGATTTAAATATTATCTTTTCATAGTATCGCATTTCAGAGCTATATGTGACCCTGGACCACAAAACCAGTCATAAGGTTAAATTTTACAAAACTGGGATATATACATCATATGAAAGCTCAATAAATAGGTTTTCTATTGATGTATGGTTTGTTAGGATAGGACAATATTTGGCCGAGATACATCTTTAAAAATCACCTTTAAAGTTGTCCAAATTAAGTTCTTAGCAATGCATATTACTAATCAAAAATTACATTTTGATAGGTTTACAGTAGAAATTTTACAAAAAATCTTCATGGAACATGATCTTTACTTAATTTCCTAATGATTTTTGACATAAAAGAAAAATCAATAATTTTGACCCATACAATGTATTTTTGGCTATTGCTACAAATATACCCCAGCGACTTAAGACTGGTTTTGTGGTCCAGGGTCACATATGTGACCCTGGACCACAAAACCACTCTTAAGTAGCGTGTATATTTGTACAAATAGCCAAAAATACATTGTTATAGATTTTTTTTTTTAGGGCAAAAATCATTAAGATATTAAGTATAAATATATGTAAATTTCCTACCGTAAATATATCAAAACTTAATTTTTATTTAGTAATATACATTGCTAAGAACTTCATTAGGACAACTTTAAAAGCAATTTTCTTAATTAGTTTCCAGATTTTCAAATAGTTGTATCTCAGCCAAATATTGTCCTATCCTAACAAACCATACATCAATGGAAATCTTATTTATTTGTCTTTTTTAAATCTAAGTTACAAAAAATTGACCCTTATGACTGCAAATATGTGCAGTATATAACCAGAATGTGTAACACTGAACCCAATGCAATGCACTCACCTTACTATTCATTTTGTGATGAGTGGGATGAATGAGCCAAGAAATTTCTCTTTGAATACTACCATTTTGACATAAAATTGGAGAAATATGTACAATAATTATATTTTAAACTGGAAGTCATGCAGTGAATTAAACCATGGCCATGTGATACAAGTGTATCACAGTACTGCATTGTGTTTCACATTATTATACTTTGTTGCACAAGTATTGCACTTCAATCATATATTCAGACCATTTCTGAGTGTATTACTATGGTATCATTGTTCATTATCAATGTCGTTTTCATGTGTTAGTTGTAGGTACCATTTAGCCGTGAAACCGGAAGAATCAACTGTGCTGAAGCTCAGTGGAATGCTGAGAGGAATTCTGGGTAGGATAATACAGAGCTTAGTGAAGCAGAGGCATGAGTTAGGTCTTCAGAGAGACAAAACAAGACAAAACAGCACTTCTGCACAGCAGAAACAGAAGGAGGTCTATTTTTAACATAAAAGATAATTCAATCATGATTTGCATGATCCCATAAGAGATTAGTTTGAAGTTATTGTCTCTCTTTGCGAAACACAGAAAGCCTGAAAGCATTTTGAATTGGCTTATAGATGAATGGTTGTTTCTCCCTCTCTCAGGGTGTTGCATAATGCAAGTAAATGGTATTTGAATAGTGTCTTAGCGTAAATGTTTTCTCAGCAGAGACCGTTGCTGACATTTCCACACAATGCTGGTACAGAGCTCCATGAGATCTGACAGCAAGGCTTTGCTCCTGAGGCACTGTCGGTTGTCTTTGTACAAATTGGTGTCAGTCTTAGCAGTTTAGTTTGGCCGGTAGACAGAGTCTGTCCGTGAAGAGCATTAGTGCTGCTGACTGCCCTGTGTGGACGGCGCTGCTGTTTTCTTCCTGGCTTCGCTGATTTACAGCGGCTTTGTTTCACAGACATACTGTCTTAATCCACTACCAGAGGAGTGCTCTGACTTAAAGGGATAGTTCCACCAAAAACGATAATTCTGGTGTCATTTACTAACCCTCATGTCACTCTAAATCCATATGACTTTTTGTCTTCTGTAGGCCACAAAGGAGATCTTATGCATAATGCTCACACTGAAAGTGAATGGGGATGAATGATATCAAGTTAAATGGCATAAAACCCCCATAAAGCAATTTATGCTACATATGCGCTATATAAGTGTTTTTGACATTTTTACTTTTATGTATTTTTTAATGTCTAAATAATTTTTAGAAAATGTAATTTATTTTAGATGAAATAACTTATTGTAGTTATTTTAACTGAAATTAAGATTTTGTTTTAGTTTATTTAACTATTTCAAGATTTCTAAAACTTTACTACAGATTTGTGTGCAAAACTCTGGAAGCCCGCCACTTAATAATAAAAAAAAAAAGGTAACTGCTACTTATCTTACTTATCTACTAACTCGTTTCTAAGAATTGCGTGATACAAACTCGCAATTCTGACTTTTTTCTCAGAATTGTGATTTATAAACTCACATAAACTTGCAATTCTGAGAAATAAAGTCGCATATCTGAGACAGAATTGGGAGATATAAACTCGCAATTGTGACTTTTTTTCTCCAAATTTATATCTCGTAATTCTGACTTTATAACACGCAATTGTCAGTTATCAAGTCAGAATTATGAGATATAAACTCGCAATTCTAAAACATAGTATTTTTTCACCTCAAACCCACTTTACGACTCGCAATTGCGAGTTTATATCACAATTCTGAGGAAAAAAAGACAGAATTGCCAGTTTTTATCTTGGAATTCTGACTTTATAACTCACAATTGTGAGTTTATATCTTGCAATTTTATTTCTCAAAGTTGCGACTTTATATCTTACAATTTTGACTTGATAACTCACAATTGCATGATATAAAGTCACAATTGCGAGAATTCGTAGAAAAAAAAGTCACAATTGTGAGTTTTTTATCTCCCAATTCTGACTTTGAACGTTTATATCTCGCAGTTGAGACTTTATAACATGTACTTGCGAATTTATATCTCAATTCTGAGAAAAAAGTCAGAATTGCGAGTTTGTACCATATAATTCTAAGAAAAAAAATTGGTATTGTGAGAAAATAGTTTGAATTGTGAGATAAAAAGTCACAATTACATTTTTTATTTTTTATTTAGTGACAGAAATGGGCTTCCATACAAAACAGACCAAAACATAAGTCATTATTCACCACAGCTTTTAAATTCAAATAACCATATGTCTGCCAAAGTTTACTTTATTTTAGTATGCCAATTAGAGATGCGCGGATGGGCTCAATCGTCACCCGAATCCGCAGCTTCAAATAAATTATCCGCCCGCCACCCACCCGCACCTATATTTTTCTCTGATTTAGATAACCGCACCCGACCCGCACCCGATCGTCATATTACACTTATTGTAATTCTTAGTTTTGCATGATGATATGATAAATTGATGGTTCATGTTAACAGCAGATTGATTCAGCTGATCTGCAAATCGCTGCACACTTATACGTTTATCACTCATGATTTTAAGCCAAATCCATGCAGAAAAGAATAACGTTAACTGACATCTGGATGCGACTCTCCGCAATCTCTGACGAAATCGGTCGGGTTTTCTCTCTATTAGAGCCGCTCTGAGCTTAGTATTTGAACGCATGCTTGGACTGAAGTTTACAGGGGTTCACCAGTTTAAGAAAGGTCTGAGCATAAAAATCTGCTTCTTTTCATTTTTAAGGTATTGTTTTCATTATAATCTACTGATTCAAATAAGTAATCAATAATAATTATAGCCTACCACTGCGCGTCTAGCCTGACATGCTTTCGCGTAAGAATGAACAGGCAGCATGGACGCATCAGGCAAAATCGTCAAATATATTTCAAAAGAAGCCGGCGCCACGGTCCTGACCACATCACTGTCTTTACTGGGTGTTTTTAGGGAATATTTCAATTTATTAACATGCGACTGAATTAGCTATTCATGTGTTGGACTGTCATGATTTTGGCTAATGCAGGACACTTCTGAATGATGCGCATCAGAGACGTGGGTAAACGCAAAGCGACCAATGCACTACACCGCTGCATTACCGTGCTCAATAGCATTAGCACAGGCATAACTCCCTTCAAACTTTATATGGAATGTCAACGTTTCTGTCACCAAAAACTTAGAACAGGCAAACACACACACGCACACAAATGAAATCGTCTCTGCCTGATGAAAAACATATTTAAAACACGTTCAAGTTTTAGAAAATGTAGTTAATATTTGCATCATTATTGATTTATCTCATCCACCCGCGACCCACCCGCAAATAATCAGAATGCATTTTTTTATTACCCGACCCACCCGACCCGCGGATTATCCGCAGCGCCCGCGGATATAACCGCCATCCGCGCATCACTAATGCCAATACTTTTGACAAGTACTTTTCTTTGTACAATTTTGAAAGTAAAATGTTTGTATATTTTTTGTGACTTAGTTTTTTTTTTTGCAATGGATTGATATGTATTTAATTGATTTTTTTTTTTTTTTTTTATCTTGTAGTTCGTCTGAATTGTGATATAAAGTCTGCGATACCAGACCTCCTTGTGCATGAATAATGGCTGTGTTTATTTCAGCTTTATTTGGCCTGAAATTGTGCCTGAGAGAGTCCATAAAGAGGGCTAAATTGATTTTAAATGATATGTATTGGACAGTTAATTAATACGGCTAATTGACTGTGTGAGGGAACCATCATGCAGTTTGGCTCAGCGCTGTACAGATGCTGCCTCAGGAACTGACGGCCCCACACAGTCATGTTTTTATTGATTGTTTCTCGCACCCTTTGCCCCATAACAGTTGTCCAAGGCCGCAATAAACAATTAGCCTGTATCCGCTCTACTTGTAGCCTCAACATGCACCTTCCAGCCTGTGATTTACCCAGGGGAGGATGTTGGCGAACGAAGGCACCCCTCAATCGCTGAATGTCCCCCATCCCACCCCACCCCACTGTGCAGTCGTAGAGGGCGGTAGAGGGGTGTAATCAGTCAGAGCCTCCACTCCCCCCCATCAGTGACTATCCCACCCATGTATGGAGAATGAAGATAAATGCTGCTGTGGATGGGGATCAGGCTGGCCTTTTATGAGCTCCTGGAACTGTGACAGAGATATCTACCCTCCAATACCTCCTCACGGGCCTGACTAATGTCAAATCTCGTTACTTAGCATAATATATTACACGGCCCTCTGAATATGATTCTGATTGGTCAGTTACGGCGTTCTGTATTCAGGTATTTTTGAATAATGTCCACTTAACTGTATCCATCTTATTTTTAACTTAACAGTGGTGCTTCCATTTTTAATTTTAAAATGCAAGGCTTCTAGCCTCAAGGTTTCCAGTCATTTTGGCTGCACAACAACAATCCATTAAGCAGCTTTTTCCATTAAATGTACTTTGTTACTCTTCTAGATATTTGCCCATAGTGACTAATGAATCGAACGTCCTGCATATTCTGAGGAAATTGCTTAATTTTGCGTTGAAAAATGAGGTGGGTGCTGACTATTGTGATTTTTGGGTGGTGGACAAAACATACACTGAAAGAGGGATGTTTATTTTGGGAACTGAATGTTCTAGACTTGAGAGTTAAGACTTTTGATTTGGGTAGTAAGAACCCTGCTGAAAAAAACAATAGAAACGGTCACAGAAATTTTAAAGGCTTCCAAATACCATTACAAACATTACAAACCATTAACTTTTAACCATTAAAACCATTAAATGGTTTACTGTAGTGTGTTTTAGGACATGTTCCATTAGGATTTAGTGTTTTTAACAAGCCACCAATAGAAGGCGACCAATTACCAGTAGAGACCAACAGAGTCAATTACAGTTTCCATTAAAACCAATACAATTCCCATTATAACCGTTAAAACTATTACAAATTCTGTGATAGTTTCTGTTGTTTATTTTATTAGATAAACCAACCAAAACACCCTGGAAAACATGCTAGCATTGTAGCTAATTTTAAACCACTCACATTTTGTTCACAAAATATACATTTCTAGTTAATAATAACATTTCCTCTTGTGTATTGTTTTCTGTTGGTGTGTTTTTATGCCAAAAAGGCTAATTCTACTTCATCAGTGCAGTGAATGAATTGTCTGTTCAGACGATCCAGTGAATAAAGTGATTCTGATTCTTTGTTTCTACATCTTAGATTGAATTTTGTGCAATTAATTCAGATTTCAGTTCAGAATTTCAGAAGTAGTTTTCTTCCAGAACAAAAATGTACAGATAATGTATTTACCCCCTTGTCATCCAGGATGTTCACGTCTTTCTTTCTTCAGTCATAAAGAAATGATGTTTTTTGAGGAAAACATTTCAGGATTTTTCTCCATATAATGGACTTCTATGGTGCCCCCGAGTTTGAGCTTTCAAAACGCAGTTTAAATGCAGCTTCAAAGGGCTCTAAATGATCCCAGATGAGAAAGAAGGGTCGTACATTGTTCTACATCACTTTTGGGCTGTTTTTGTAAAGGATGTTTGACATTCTTTGCATGTTCACTTTGTAAACACTGGGTTGGTACTTCTGCAGCATTGTAGGACAATTTTGTAAGACGAAGTTGAGCTACACATGATGAGTTTTTAAGGTTAAAAAGTATAGAAATTGTAATTAAAAACTATCATTTCACTAGATAAGACACTTCTTCCTTTGGAAGTTCAAACTCCATAGAAGTCCATTATATGGAGAGATATTCTGAAATGTTTTCCTCAAAAAACTATTTCTTTAAGACTGTAGAAAGAAAGACATGAACATCTTGGATGACAAGGGGGTGAGTACATTATCTGTAAATTTTTGTTCTGAAAGTGAACTACTCCTTTAAAGATCATGAGAAGAAAATAAATAATAAGGTTCTTTTCTGGCATCAATGGTTCCACGAAGAACCTTGAACATTTATGGAATCTTTCAAATGCAGAAAAGTTTCTTTAGATTTTAGATTGTTCCTTAAGAACATTTCACTAAAATGTTCTTTCTATGGCATCACTGTAAAAACACCTTTTTGGAACCTTTACTTTTAAGAGTGCATTCTAAGCTGTGATTTTAACACAATTGTTCAACATGGTAATTCAAATTTTTAAAGCGAATTGTCTGTTCGGATGATTCAGTGAATGAAGTGATTCTGATTCTGCGCATTTCGTTCTAGATCTTAGATTGAGGTCTTTCAGCAATAGTCTCCTGGTCCAGTCCAACAAACTATAACTGTTGTCTTTGTGCTTGAGTGCCTTGTTTTTTTTTTTTTGCCATTCTTTTCACTTTTCTCTATAGATGTTTCTTTTCATCGGTGCACAATGCACAGCCTCCTCAGGAAGTGTCTTTGTTGAAGGGATTTTTCCTGGTTGTCAGTATGAATGTAGAATAACAATGTACCTTGAACCTTTGGAGAAAGAAAGTGTGTCATTTCTAACCAAGCTCTTTGTGCACTTTGAGAACATTTGTGTGAATGTGTGTGTGTGTGTGTGTGTGTGTGTGTGTGTGTGTGTGTGTGTGTGTGTGTGTGTGTGTGTGTGTGTGTGTGTGTGTGGCATGGGGGGGGGGTGTCAGGCATGCATGAATGTGCACATGATGTCAGAGTGTTTGGACTGAGCTCATATGCATTCACTCAGCCTGGAACTCCTCCCCTGCCACCGGCACGCCGTGTCTGGACAATGTCAAATCCACTGCGAATGTTCTTTGTTCCAGTGGCCACCAGATCTGTGTTTTGGCCCCTCTGGCGATCCTGGTAATGTCTCAATTAATACTTGTCCCGCACTGCCTCAGTGTCCTACTCTTGTACTCGCAGTCACTCTTCACAGCGGATAATTACAGTGTTTTAAATTTTATTGTCATCCTTCTACACAATTTGGTGCAAATAATTCAGAATTGCAGTTTAGAATTTTGCGATTTGCGAAAAAGTGCAATGCAAATTGAATTATGCTAAGTTGAAGTTTTAAGGCCTATTCACACCAACACAAATGTTTAGTCTGATTTTCATATGCAAATTGTTTGTTCAGACCAGTGCAGAAAAAAAAAAGCCATATGTGTCCACAAAAGCGGTCATATGGTTTGTTAGGATAGGACAATATTTGGCTGAGATACGACTATTTGAAAATCTGGAATCTGAGGGTGCAAAAAAATCTAAATATTGAGAAAATTGCCTCTAAAGTTGTCTTGTTGTTGTTAGCAGTGCATATTACTAATCAAAAATCAAGTTTTGATATATTTACAGTAGGAAATTTACGAAATATCTTCATGGAATATGATCTTTAATGTCCTAATGATTTTTGGCATCAAAAAAAATTGATAATTTAACCCATACACTATATTTTTGGCTATTGGTACAAATATACCAGTGCTACTTAAGACTGGTTTTGTGGTCCAGGGTCACGTATGCTCAGTGAAAATAGGTCTACTTTTATTTTTTGTGCTACAACTAGCATGGTCTTTCATTTTGGTTTAAACTCTGCACTTTTTACAAAATCAATGATTAAAGTTTCAAAAATCAATACAGTTTTAAGTGTTCAAAATGTTGAAATGGTCACCAAATTTTCTTTTATTTGGCTTAGATATCGCAACAGTATCGTATCATGAGTTCAGTATCGTGATATTAGTGTAACATTACGTGCCTATCTAGTGGATACCTAACTATTCTATTAGGTCATGTGAAAGGATTTCTAAATGGCAGTGAAACTATATGACTGACGTTGGTAAGTCACATGACATTAGCATAGTAAACATGACAAATGTAGTATGTCAGGATTACATTCATACCACACACACACACACACACACACACACACACACGAACATACTATTGTAAATGGTGGTGAAGTAATTACTTATTCAATAGAAGTACCAACTCAAAAGAGTATTCAATTTCGGACACCGCCTGTTTCTAATGCATGGCCGATAGACTTTTTTCTGCTTGCAAACACTGGTATTTTTTAGAGGATATGCAAATTTTGTTTTTAGTTGTTGACATGTTTTACATTGTTAGCTTTACTGGCATTCTTCTGCTCCTGGAAATTTGCATTTGTGTTCCTTTATTGAAAAGGAAAGTGTGCGTTTATTTTGTCGTAGACGTGCGAGTGATTCAGTTCTTTGAGAAGAGCATCTATGATCAGCATACATGCCCAAGACCTCAACAGGAAGCAATCAGTTCCATACCAGAAATTTTAACCCCTGCCGCTTTGTCATTCGAAAATGAGATGCAAATAAGAGTGCTTTGAGAATTCAGGACCAGGAGTCACAAAAGGCAGCCGACCGAGAAGGATGCCCTACAGACTAACAGATCTCTCTGCTGGGAACAACTAGCTCAGTTGGAGGCGCCACACATAGACTCATTCCATTGACACATCACTGCCAGGAGTTTGGCGAGGCCCTGTGGTGCTCTGTGGGCTGGAGATTTACAGTATGGTTCAATCAGCTTGGGACAGCTCATTTCTCACTGTTAGTTTCTGTGCTTGTCTCTTTACTAACGTGATAATAGGTCAGAGTTTGATTAAGCTGTTTGATTACAAGTATTCTGATGTTCTTGACATATTTTAGTCATTTGTATACAAAATTTACACTTACGCAAAAGTGGTACAGAAGCACTTCTGAAGTGGCATTTAGGTGTCTTTACACTGTTTAATGCAGCTCGGAAGTGGGATGAATGCATTAACATAGCAAACACTACTGTATGCTTTTATATTAGGGGCCGAGGGGACTTTTATACTGTTGCCATGAGTTGTTGTTTTAGTCTGCAGGGTTGAAGCGAACATGACTTGATCTTGAGTACCAATTGTGATGGTTTTGTTGCATAGACCTGGCAACCCTGATCAGCCTTTTATGCTACAATATGTATTTACATATGTATTTCTGTATGTCAATATGTAATTACATATGTAATTCTGAGGCCCAGAGCAGCCTTAACTCTGTGTAAAGACGCCTTTACTACTATTAGTAAATACTACTATTAGTACTATTACTATTTTTTTAAATGGAGGAGATGGATCGAATAGTCAAGGAAAAGCAGTCAAAAAATTCCAAAAAGCATCTCCTGATGCACTTCATGATGTTAGTTGGCAGAAGACCATATGACAAAACCCAAATATAAGAGAGCTTTTTCAAATATCTGTATTTAAATGTGGTATTGCATAGTTTTAATCGCTTCACTATTATTCTAAAATGTTCAAAATTGATAATAAATGATGCACAGCTGAAGTCAAAAGTTTAAATACACTTTGCAGAATCTGCAAAATGTTAATAATTTTACCAAAATAAGAGGGATCTTTTTTTTATTACTGACATAAATAAGATATTTCACATAAAAGACATTTGCATATAGTCCACAAGAGAAAATAGTAGTTGAATTTTTAAAAATGACCCTGTTTAAATGTTTACATACACCGTACGCTGTTTTTTTTTTTGTTTAGTGATAGTTATTCATGAGTCCCTTGTTTGTCCTGAACAGTTAAACTGCCTGCTGTTCTTCAGAAAAGTCTTTTAGGTTCCACAAATTTCAGCATTTTTGTGAATTTGAACACTTTCCAACAATGACTGTATGATTTTGAGATCCATCTTTTCACACTGAGGACAACTGAGGGACTCATATGCAACTATTACATAAGGTTCAAACTCTCACTCCAGAAGAAAACATGATGCATTAAGAGCTGGGGGTGTAAACTTTTGAACGGAATGTGTATATTTAGCTTATTTTGCCTAAATATTATATTTTCATGTAGTACTGCCCTTCAGAAGCTACAGAAGATACTTATATGTTTATCAGAAAACAAAATAAGCTACATTTACCCTGAACTTCAAATTCAAATGTTTTCACCCCCTGTTCCTTCTGAAGCATCAGTAAGCATTTGAACCTTCTGTAATAGTTGCATATGAGTCCCTTAGTTGTCCTCAGTGTGGAAAGATCTCAAATCATACAGTCATTGTTGGAAAGGGTTTAAATACACAAAAATGCTGAAAAAGACCTTAAGGATTTTCCTGAAGGGCCATACAAGGGACTCATTAACAACTATCACTAAACAAACAAACAAACAACAACAACAAAAAACAAACAAACACACAGCTGTGGATCATTCAGGTAACAGCACAGTATTAAGAATAAAGTATATGTAAACTTCTGAATTTTTATACATTTTTGTGTATTGTGGACTATATGTAAACATCTTTGTGAAATATATTATTCAGGTCAGTACTAAATAAAAATAACATGCATTTTGTATGATACCTCTTATTTTAGTAACATAATTAACATTTTGCAGATTCTGCAAGGAGTATGTAAAATTTTGACCTCAACTGTATATCCAAACTCATTCATTTTATTTAATTTGATCATGTTAGTAAAGTTTTTTTCTTACCAAAACACAACAAAAATAATTTTAACCAAATAATCATAATCTCTCTTTGACTCTTTCAAAAACCTTTTTGCTGTTGTTCCTTTAAGACCTGTAATGATTGACTGTCATAGGTCAGACTCTTCATAAATCAAACTTAGAAAGTCAAAGAAAATCCTGTTTTCCCATACACTGTATACATTTTTCAAAATATGTCCTCCTAAGCCGGCAAAACCAGTCTCTCATTTCTCACAGACATGGGTGGATATACCTGTACCCACCTGACATAAGTCAACATGAAGTCATAATTGACCTTATTTACTCTCTTAATACATGCTCCTTACTGTGCATGATTCATCGGCGTGTGCTGTTCCAAAGAAAAATAATGTTTGTTTTCAGAATCATTTATCAAATTATTCGTTGGCCTCAGAAACAGCTTACCTTTTTGGCTGAGATCACCTCCTCGTTTTTTAAACAAAATCGAGTCCTGACCTGCATTTTTGGTCATTGAATGTTTAAATCTGAAATGCATAACTGTAATACGTTACAGATTCCAAATGGGTTGGAAACCTCTTTTTCGAACATGTTTTCAAGTGGGACAGTGTGCACTCAATGACACGTCGTATGATGTATTAACTGGCTGATCGGAGCAGAGCTAAAGTGGTCAGATCCGGATCTAGGACAGGCTGCATGGCTCCCGCTGACAGAAATGAAGACATCTAGCGGAGGTTTGCTCTGTGCAGACATGTTTATTTTGCTCAGATGTGAACTGAGATTCTCAGAGGAGCTTCAGGACAAGGCTGTTATCCGTCTCTGTCGTCATTGTTTGGAAAGCAGGACACTTTTCACTAGCGTTGATACATGGCTTTGTTAACTACGGTCTACAAAGAACAAGATATATGATTTGAAGGGATAGCATGTTGTTCCAAACCTGTATGGAGTTCTTTCTTTTGCAGAGCCTACAATATGATATTTTGATATTTTGAATAACCACACAGTTTCAGTTCCCATTGACTTTCATTGTATGGTCAAAGATACAATAGAAGTCCCTGTGAACCGAAACTTGTTGGTTTGGTTACCAACTTTGGAAACTTGTGGTTTGGTTACTAAAATTATTCAAAATATCTTCATGTTCCACAGTTTTACAGATTTGGAAGGACATGATAGAGATGTCATTTTTGTGTGAACTGTCCTTTCAGTGTATCAGGATGCAAGGTTTAATACGTAGGCTTAAGGGTTTATTTGGTTAGCAAGCATTTCTTTCAAACTAGTTTTAAATTGCACCGAAATGAATTTTTCTTCTCGTATTTTCTTGTAACTATAATCTTCTAAAACCACTGGGAATAGAGCTGCCGATATGACCGTTCGAAACCTCCTCCCTCCAATTTAGAGCTTTTGGAGAAAGATCTGGCCTACATGAGACCTGTAATTAAACTGAAATGCGACTCTCCCTGGAAAGTCTTTTCAGCGGGGGAGTGAGTAAGTTGCTCAAGTCGTAGTGTTTTTCCTCTCCTATTTGTCTCAGGAAGCATGCCTTGAACGCTTTCAATGAGAACAAAATGCTAGACTGCGTTTGCGTGTGCGAGACGAGTGTTTGTGTGCCTGTCAGAGCAGCATTCTCCCCTCATTTTCTCTCGTTTTTTTTGGTAACACGTGTCTGTGGGAGGACAGCTTCATACCTGCACAATAGACGAAATGTGCAAATAGTCACAGCTCACTAGAGCGTAACACTGTTATTAGAGCTGCTCTCAGGTGCTAAACGGCCTTTGTTATTGACGAACGCAGGAAGACACTCTCTTATAGTCTCAATATGGCCGATCTATATCACAGCAATACACCCTTCTTGGATTACGAGGTTAAAAATACAAACCATGATCTCAAATTTAGGCAGAGAGCGTGATATTCTGCCTTCGGTTAGTAATGAATTCTTGTGGTCAGGGAAAGTTCTTTTTCTTCACAGCAGAGGATCATAGACGGAAATTAATGTGAGGAATATGTGGTTTTATGTCCCTCCTTACTATATTAGCAAATCATATCTGAGGCTTAGGTGACTTTGTATTTCACATTACTGAAAGTGCTTTCATATGTGACAGAATAACCTTCACCTCGAAGGGTTCCTTTAATTAAACTATCCAGTTCATGTCTTTATATAGAATTACATTAAATAACAATTCATAATTCATAGAATATAGTATATATCTATATTACAGTGTGAAAGAAATTTTCTTATGTTTTTGAATGAAGGGCATTGCATCCAGACTGCATTTATTTGGGGAATTTTTTTTGAAAATTCTAATATATAAACTTTCAAATTGTTCAAATGTTTTATTTCTGATTCTTCAGAAATCATTCTAATATGTGACCCTGGACCACAAAACCAGTCTTAAGTCGCTGGGGTATGTTTGTAGCAATAGCCAAAAATACATTGCATGGGTCCAAATTATTGATTTTTCTTTTATGCCAAAAATCATTAGGAAATTAAGTAAAGATCATGTTCCATGAAGATTTTTTGTAAAATTCCTACTGTAAATGTATCAAAATGTAATTTTTGATTAGTAATATGCATTGTTAAGAACCTAATTTGGAGAACTTTAAAGGTGATTTTCTCAGGATTTTGATATTTTTGCACCCTCAGATTCCAGATTTTCAAATAGATGTATCTCGGCCAAATATTGTCCTATCCTAACAAACCATACATCAATAGAAAGCTTATTTACTGAGCTTTCATATTCTATATACATCTCAGTTTAGTAAAATTTAACCTTATGACTGGTTTTGTGGTCCAGGGTCACATATGATGATTTGCTGCTTCAGAAGCATTTCTTTTTTATTATCAATTTGTTACTAGATTTTTTTGATAAAAAGAACAGCATTTACTTTAAATAGAGTGTGTTCGTAACAATCTAAAAGTTATTGCTGCCACCTTTGATCCATTTGATGCAAAGAAAATCTTGTCCACCTCATTTTTCCTGTAAAAGCGGCGCAGCCATTTGTAAATTTTATGGGCCTGGCTTCTTGTCTCATCCGCTTCCAGCTATTTTTAGCTGTACAAAACAGCTAGTTTTTCTGCTTGATATTGCAAATAGGTGAGCCTTACCATATTATTTCAGAGTATCATCTTAATTATGAACACACTGGTTCATAGTACAAACATTTTTACTGTTTACTGCACATTATTATATACATAGTATTGTTATTCTTCTCATTACTTTCCTGTAGCAGTTAATGATTCGAAAGTCTTGTTCATAGGCTTACTTTCATGTCAAAAAAATAAGGTTGGATATTGACCCTAAAGTTTTTAAAGGTATATGTGACCCTGGACCACAAAACCAGTCTTAAGTAGCATTTGTAGCAATTGCCAAATTGCTAAATCATTAGGATATTAAGTAAAGATCTTCCATGAAGATGTTCCATGAAGATATTTTGTAAATTTTCAACCTTAAATATATTAAAATGTAATTTTTGATTAGTAATATGCATTGCTAAGAACTTTATTTTGACAACTCTAAAGGCGATTTTCTCAATATTTAGATTTTTTTTGCACCCTTAAATTCCATATTTTCAAATAGTTGTATCTTAGCTTATTTATTCAGCAATTGACACTTATGACTGGTTTTGTGGTTCAGGGTCACATATATAAATATGGTATGATGGCTCCATGATACTTTGGTATTGACCCTGATAAAAAAATAGAGTTTAAGCTGTGTTTAAAATTAAATAAATTTATTTTAGTTTGTCATTAGGCCAGTTTTTCAACTAGCCACAACGTTCCAGAAATGACCAGCTGGTTGTTGGTGGTCCAAAATGATCTACCAGCATAGACCCACCGAGAACTATCACCTTGAGATGGATTTTCCAACAGGCGAATTATTGTCTAAAACCATGTTCAAAATCCTTGAAACCACGGTACTTTTTGCCTCTGTTCCTTTAACAGAAGTCCCTCACCTGTACGTTTGCTTCTCTCTAATGCAAGCGTCCTCAAAAGCTTCCCGGGCCTCTTTTGTTTTATTTTGAATGCGATGTGTACTAAAACAGTCTGATTATTAGTGGTGCGAGAGCTTTTCTGTAAACGTCTTTGTTTGTCTGCGGGGGCTGCCCACATTACCGCTACAGCCCACCTAAGTGAGAGCGTATCTGGCAGACGGCCAAACCCCGCCCACTCGACGTTACCCACCTGTGCGGGCAAGGGGGGGGCGCTGCCTGTCAGTCATGCTGCGTGTCTTTGTTCATTCATGCCTTGAGGTTTTAAAACCATCAAAACTATGCGCTCTAAATTTGGGAAATACTGGACGAGGTACTGATTTGTGTCCATTTGGAGCGAAGCCCTGGCTCCGCCGGAGGCATGAGGGCGGTGGGGGATGTAGTGTTAAGGGGTTAGGCAGAGGGGTCTCTCTGGGACCCAGCACACTCATTACTGCGAGGAGTCCATCACTGACAGCAGGTCACCATGGTAACGGTTGGTATGTGATTCCCACAACAATGCCAAGCCTTCCCCCAACCTCCCTCACCATTTTCCCCAATCAGCACACGAAATTCTCTCTCTCTCGTTCGCTCTGTCCGCTTCTCTTCTTTTGCCTGTCGTACTATGTTACATTATTGTTGGCCAAGGACAGAGTGAGGGTGTTTTTGACAGCTCGTAGAGTGGCGGTGTGGTATGACTGCATGCATTTGTATGTGTGCGTTGCATGGAAGTGTTCGGTGCAGACTTACAGGGCAGTAATTGTGTGCGCTAGATTGTTCCGGTATAATTGTGCAATGATGGATGGTGCTGCTTTGGATTGAAGCCACGCCTGCCCTCATAAGGGAGCGCTCTGGAGACGGTTGTGTGTTTGAAGATGTAGAGAGATTGTGTGTGTGTGTGTGTGTGTGTGTGTGTGTGTGTGTGTGTGTGTGTGTTGGGGGTTGGAGAAAGAAGGTATGGGTCTGATCTGCAACAGGAGGATCACTGGTTGGCCGGCAGCTCTTGACCAGCATCTCCATCTTGTGTTTCCTGCATTTCAAAAGCGTTTATGTAAAGGCACAATGGTAAATGCCAGGTTTTTTAGATATTCTTTGAAGCACATGTAGCATGTATCAAATACCATGATATGCGAATATACAAAATACTATCGTATGCAACTGTTAGTTTAGTTAGTATGATGGTATATATCAAAATACTATGAGATACTAGAAGTGTATGCTTACCAAGGCTGCATTTATTTGATCAAAAATACAGTAAAATAATTTTTCATAAAACTATGACAAAGTTTTCTTTATTTTGTTAAATTTTAAAATGTCTTGTATTTACTTCAGTCTTCTGTGTTGTTCCCTCTGAAATCATTTTAATATGCAGATTTGGTGCTCAGTTCTTTTTTAGTTATTATTGGTTCTCAATTATTAAAGGTTAGTTCACTTCCAAAACATAAATTTACAGATAATTTACTCACCCCCTTGTTGTCCAAGATGTTCATGTCTTTCTATTTTTAGTTGTAAAATTATGTTTTTTTGGAGGAAAACATTTCAGTAATTTTCTCCATGTAGTGGACTTCAACGGTGCCTCCAAGTTTGAACTTCCAAAATGCAGTTTAAATGCAGCTTAAAAGGGCTCTTATCAATCCCAGCCGAGAAATAAGGGTCATTTTCTTAAATAAATTAATATTTAAACCGTTTTTAACCACAAATTCTTCTCTTGTCAAGCAAAAAACTCCCATCTCATTTTTCTCTTTTAACTTCAAAATCGTCCTACATCGCTGCAGAAGAACTGACCAAGTGTTTACAAAGTGAACATTTTGCTAGATAAGACCCTTATTCCTCGGCTGGGATCATTTAGACCCCCTGAGAGCTGCATTTAAACTGCGTTTTGGAAGTTCTTGGACCCCTTTGAAGTCCACTATATGGAGAACTATATGGAATGTTTTCCTCAAAAA
Organism: Garra rufa; assembly: GCF_049309525.1. NCBI lineage: Eukaryota > Metazoa > Chordata > Actinopteri > Cypriniformes > Cyprinidae > Garra > Garra rufa. The sequence goes on along the minus strand of NC_133363.1, from coordinate 11,624,190 downwards.
ACATAATTTCTTTATGTCTGAAGAAAGAAAGACATGGACATCTTGGATGACAAGGGGGTGAGTAAATTATCTGTAAATTTTTGTTTTGGAAGTGAACTTTTTTTTACAAATGCTGCTTAAAGGATTAGTTCACTCCAAAATGTTAATGTCTTTTATTCTTCAGTTGAAAAGAAATTAAGGTTTTTGAGGAAAATATTTCAGGATTTTTCTCCATATTGTAGACTTCAATTGAGATCAACGGGTTTAAAGTCCAAAGTGCAGTTTCAATGCAGCATCAAAGGGCTCTACACGATCCCAATTAAGGGAATAAGGGTCTTATCTAAAAATGACCTGTCATTATCAAAAAAAAAAGTGAAACTTTATATACTTTTTAACCACAAATGCTCTGTGTCCACGACTTCATGCATTGCGCAATCATGTTGAAAAGGTCACACACTGTAAGTGTACTCTGGTTAAAAAAGGTAGGGTCGGGTGAAAAACTCCATCTCTTTTTCTCCTCTAACTTCAGAATCACCACACATCAGTGTTTTACCTTTTTTTGTAAAGCTAAAAGGGTTGGTAAATCCGCCTACATCAAACGTGACCTTTACAATATGACTACGTAATGCGTGAAGTCAAGCAAGTGCAAGACGAGCATTTGTGGTTTAAAAAGTATCACATTTTTTTTTTTTTTTTATTAGAAAATGACAGCTCTTTTTGATAGATAAGACCCTTATTCTTCAGCTGGGCTAGTGCAAAGCCATTTAACCCTGCATTGAACCTGCAGTTTTGACCCACTCAATCCTATTGAAGTCCACTATATGGAGAAAAATCCTGGAATGTTTTCCTCAAAAAACCTTAATTTCTTTTCAACTGAAGAAAGAAAGACATGAACATCTTGGATGACATTTAGGCGAGTAAATTCATTATTTTTAGAAGCCATACTTTTTGCAGGATTCTCTGATGAGCAAAAATGTCAAAACAATGGCATTTACTTGAAATGGAAATCTTTTATAACATGATAAATGTTGTGACAGTCACTTTTGATCAATTTAAAGCATCCTTTCTAAATAAAAGTTCAAATTGATATGAAAAAACGTACCCCAAAGATTTCAACTAATGACGCCATTGCAGAATCGGCTCAGTTATCCACGATTAATTTATTCTTTAAGCTAACATGTTGAATAATGCAGGGATATTTGAATAAAAGTGATTCATATTTGAAAGGTCATGTGATTTTAACACTGCAGCCATTTCATTTTAAAATGATGTGATTTCAAACATATTTTTCAGCAGTACTATTAATTTGAGTGCAGCTTTTTTAATGTGGAAAGCACCTTTAAGTTTCCACTCTGTACAATTTTCCCCATATTTCCCCCTAAATCAATGCAGTTAGTAATTACCAATTAAACAGACCTGCCATTCATCCAGATTATACTGCTAAATCTGTATAAATGACATCACATTAATTATTCCCTTTACCATTACATACACATCACTGCTGGGGAACGCAGCTAATGATGCAATTTACCCAGTAAAGCTCATGAAACTTAAGAAGCCAACAAAAATAAAAGCCCACAGAATATTACTGAAAAAAATGAGTAACTAAATGTGAGTAAATCTTCCCCTCGTGAGCAAAAGCATCTGATGATTTATGCACTAAAACAGCCAGTCTGGATTGCGCCTGCAGGGTCGCAGCGCTGTCTGAGGTCAGAGACATGTAACGATACCATATGCTCCCGAGGGGCCGTAATGCTGCATTTGCAGAGGATATACAGGAAGTGACATGTTGGCCCACCAGTCCCATGCTGCTGTTGACTAGCCCCCTGGTGAGCTGACACCTGCTCGCTCACACACTTCCAGCCATTCTCTGGAGATTTCCAAGAAAATGAGGCTCTGCCTCACCCTGATCTGACGTTATCATGCTCTGTTGCGATACAATGGGCTTTGCTCATTTCTATCTCGCTTTTGCAGCCACATATTGGTAATGCAGTTTCTCTAAATTCAATCATGAATGAAGAGAAAGAGACTTTTGGGAAAGTGAAAATCTCACCTTGTGTTTTAAATGCATCCGAGATTTGAGACTCCACAATTGTGTGTATGTAGGATGTGGATAGACGGCCTGATCTTGCAGAGAAGGGGTTATGTTAATATGATTAAAGCGGATTACAGTGTTCATCTGCAGATCAAAGGAGCCGAACCAATTAGCACCCCCACCTTTAACACTGCCGACGACCAAGTCAGAACACAGCCGGGAAAGCCAAGATGGGCACGTTTTATTTGAAACACAAAGACGATTTCAGCTCTTTCCAACAGCCATAATCTCTCCCTCTGAATGTTTTTTCTTTCATTTGGTTTGTGTTGTCTTCAAATGAGAAGGGATAACAAAACAGTCCTGAAAAACTGGCTGTCATAATCGTCTAGTGTGCACTGACTGGGTGCTTCAACAAAGGTGCCCCCAGAATTGACATGAAAAGGTGTTGTGAAGTCAGCCCAGCATGCTGTCGGGACTGAATTAAGACATTCAAATCCTGCCGTCACCCTCTCTAGCTTTCACTGATTTATTCACTTCTCAGAAAGCGGCAGCCAAACTGGAATCGCCTTTGTTCAGTCAGTGTAAGGAGCGGGCCACTCAAAGGACGCTGTAGGAACCCCGTGGCCCTAGCTGTGATTCTGTTATTGCTGTTAAAGTCGTTGATTTAAACAAGCAGGTCTGTGTTCTTTGAAACAGATATGAGAGAAAAGCGGAAATTGCGTTACTCTTTCATGGGAGACGCTGTTATTCTTGGTTATGATTTAAGTATAAACTTTTTATCAGATGTTTATAAGTGGAAAATAAGTGGAAATGAGACAATAATCGACATTGATTCATTGTAAGAGCTGTAAAAAGTTTTTCTTTTGTGTTTCATATTTTGATACTCTGTCAAATCTGAGCGCAGTTTGAGAAGTTATTTAGATCTCTTCTAAAACTCTGTTGGGGACACAATGGAGGCCTTTATAAGATATATTTGACATTCGTATTTCACAAGTATGCATTACGGGTTTGTTTGAGGCAGTGTTGTTTTCGTTGACGATGACGAAATCATTTCGTTGACGCCACTTTTTTTCATGACGATAACGAGACGATGACGAGATAAAAATGGCTCGTTGATGACTAAAACATGACGAGACGTGTGTGAGTTTTCGTTGACGAGACGAGAATAGACGAAAATGTTAGTGGGTGGTCCGTCAGACGTTTAAAATGCATGACATTTCCGCTTATTGTGCATGCCAATTAAAACTTAAAAAGTATCTGACGCTATGGCAAGCCGTTTTAGCATTAAATACTCTTTGCTGTACTAGTATGGCAAGCCGTTTTAGCATTCCATCCTTGTTTGTCTTTTATGTTCTAAAACATTCCTTCATTATTGTAATTATTGGTGAAAATAGTCGATCCGGAAGCTCACATTGTGTTGAACTATAGATCTGCTATTTTCAGAACTTATAAGTGACACTACCCAACAGCAAAATATTTACTGACCTACATTAATTTGTTAAAAGACTACTTTTTTCCCTTTTTTTGACTAAAACTAGACTAAAACCTTTTTGACTTTTCGTCGACTAAAACTAGACTAAAACCTTTTTGACTTTTCGTCGACTAAAATTGGACTAAAACTATCACATATAGAAGTGACTAAAATTTGACTAAAACTAAGAAGCATTTTAGTCCAAAAGACTAAGACTAAATCTAAGATGGTTGTCAAAAACAACACTGGTTTGAGGGCTGTCAGGATCAGATGTTTCTCACTGCTCTTTCTACCATGGCAAAATCTGCAGGAGGAAAAGGTGGGTGAACAAGTTGGTGGTATTTCCCCTTTTCACTCTTACCGTTGATTGACACTTCCTGCAGACACTCTTTTTTTTGCAGAATCCAAAATACTCCCACACTGGCAAGGTAACTATTTTTGGGTGCTAGTAGGGTGTCTTGCTTTTGTGTGTCATCTTTATGCAACTGAAGTGCAACATGTGGGATAATTTACAATATTATACATGCATGACCCTGGACCACAAAATCATCATCATACATCATCTGAAAGATAAATAAATAGTATGGCCGAGATATAGTTTCGCGTAGCCAGACCTTCAGACTGACGGCTGAAAGTCTGGAACTCATGGCAGCTTTCATTGGCCAAGTCCCGCCCATAAGACCGTTTGATCGACATGTCAAACAACCAATTACAGTTCGTTTCGTTCAGCGTCACGTTTCTGTGCGTGGGAAATGCCCCCACAACAACAGACTGGCGTGCAACAAGTCAGTCATTGAAATAACCAGCATTTAAAGATAACGAAAAAGAGGGAGAACAAGCAGTAAGTCAGTAATTTGTTCGCGAACGTTGCATATGTGTATAACAACAATGCCGTCTGCATAAGCACATCTTAGCAAAACGGCGAGTAAATCAGTCTGCACTTTGTTTCCCGGCGGACCGAAAATAAACGCGACACTCGTGTCTTCCGGAAATCCGGTCAAATTCAACTAATCAGATGACGACTTCGACATTCCTGAAGTGTTTCCAGTTAAGCGTACCATATACATCAGACGTTTAGCCAACGTTTCTTGGGCGTGATGTCTGAGGCTGAGACTAGCCGAGATACAACTATTAGAAAATCTGGAATCTGAGGGTGAAAAAATCTAAATGTTAAGAAAATTGCCTTTAAAGTTGTCCAAATGAAATTCTTAGCAATGCATATTACTAATCAAAAATTAAGTTTTAATATATTTACATAGGAAATTTACTAAATTTCTTCATGGAACATGATTTTTACTTAATATCCTAATGATTTTTGGCATAAAAGAAAAATCAATAATTTCAACCTGTGCTACTAGTTTTGTGGTCCAGGGTCACATATAGTTTTAACAAGATATCAGTTTTTTAAATGTTGCGGTTACCATCAATACCAGTCAGTCATAGTCTGTAACAACACGCATTAATGAGTTTGACACCCCTGTTTTTTTTGTAAATTTATGTATTTACAAATGTGTCAGATTGGATGAGCAACTTTTGGAAAACACTAGTTTGGACAAGGAGCAATTTAAAAATGGAGTGTTTGCGCTTATGTCACGGTTTGGTCAGTTACTTGAGTGGCCATATTGTAGATTCTCAGATGTACAGCATGGATTGTACGGTTAATGCACTACTGAATACATGGTTCTGCTCATTTATGCTGTCTAAACCACAGGAAAAATGTGTGGAAGCTTCTAAATCATATAGAGAAGGACTTAGTAAGCAGGAAAGGGCGCAATATTTTGACAATCTAAAGTTAATAGGTAGTAAAGATACATATAAGCAGTATTAATTAAAATATTAGTCTAATATTTCACATACATGACTGGAAATGTGAAGAACAAAGATGACTGTTGTCAAGATACTTGCCCTGAAATTCCTGGTTCAGTTTGGCCAACCACAAAAGCCTTTTGTTCCTTTTGCGCTCTTCTCCTTGATTTGTTCTGACTTATGGCAGTCTATAATACTCAAAATATTTGTTCCCCATCTGACCGATTAGTACAGCCCAAAACAGCATCAGTAATCACCATAATATCCGAGTTTCAACCGGTTCAGTGGCATAGTTCACGCTTAGTGCTGCCAATATGGCCGATTGATGACGTGATGTGAAAACACTCTATAAAAAAGGAAGTTGTCAAATATCTGGACACATCTGGATCAGTGTTCAAGTGTTTCACTGTTCATCACTGTTCCTAGAGTCACACCAACAGATGTGGAGACACAGATTTTCAAAAGCTTTCAAATCAAACACACTTGATTCAATTCATCAGCTTGATAGCAGACACTGCAAGACCTCAAATGAAGGCCATCAGATAATGCCAGGTATACACTACACAATTTAAGGCCCGATTTTCACAAAAACGGCAGTTTACTAGAGATCACAGAGAGAAGCGCCAGCTAAATATCTGGACGCATACGTGATTCAGAGTCTTGCAGTGCGAAGGCGATGACCAACGGCCAATGAGAAAGCAAGATACAGACTAGGGAAATTTCACTGGGAAGAGTCGTAGTCTTATGTGTTTCCCTGTATAACTTCTTGCAAATGCTTTTCATAACCAAGATTTGTCAGAGATTCCTCCTAGTGAAATATTGTGTAACGCGACCACTTTAAAAATCATTTATATGGGCGGCATAAGTGAAACATCTATCATGTTTGCTGTTGGTGTGCCTCAAGGAACAGGGTAAGAGTAAACAATCACCGAATTTTCATTTTTAAATTAAATATTTATGCTATTTCTTTCCTATGGGCAGTCTAGAGATGAAGACGACCAAGGGAATTCATCTTCGAAAGATCGTCCAATCTTCGATCAGTCAAAGAAACTCACATCATCTCCTGCATTATCTGTATTTTTTCCTCAGAAAAATAGCAGCAAGGCTGTAGCTTCTAATAGCTTGTCGCACTTCTCTGTGTGGAATCAGGGCCGTGATCTCTGACTCTGACCTCATCGGATCATCGCAGAAAGGCCGCAGGAGAAGCTGTCGCCGGTTCTGCTGTTTGTCTCTTTGAAATCCGGGCCCTTAGTGCATGTAAATTGAATGAGTGTGATTCATAGGCACTGCTGCATGTTTATGTGGCGCTGGAGTGAAGCAGGCGCAAGGTTGTACTCCGTCACCGGGTCTGTGCGTGTAAACAAGCAGGGGACGAGTGTAGTCGGCACGCAGACGCCACGTCTATCTCTAACCTGCTGCAGGTCCGCATGAATAATTAATCGCACCCTCTTAGCGTGATGGAGGAGATGTCAAGGCCTGGGGGAAAAAGCTCTCCAGCTGTGAAAAGAGGCTTTCTTGATTAAATATAAAAATTGTTTGTTGGTGTTAATAGTATTGTTGTTTTTTCCACTCCGTGTTTGCTAGCTCGTCAGCTTGTCATTTGTTTTTTTTGGACGTGATTGCTTTTTCTTCACAGATTTGCGGTTACGGACGCGCCGTTTGTTCTTTTGTCATTTCCTCCTGAATTACAGAGAACAGACGTCAATTTTCCAGCTAGCTGTCTCTATAAACTTGAATAGCCTCTCCTCGTGGGTTAGTTGGGATAGAGTGAGTAATTGGCACAAGACAAACACGGCGTAAGTTGCTTTCGCTCTGTGTTCGAGGGCTTGTAGTTGCAGGCATTTTAAATAGCTCTCCTCCCCGCCAATCAGAAACAGCGACTCCTTGTGTATTTATACATTCATGAGAGTGGAGAGCCATGAAAGCAGATGCACACAACATAAAAATAGGCTTGTAAAGGGTATGAAGGGTTCACGGCCAGAGAACCCTTGTGTTTAGAGGGAAGGGCTCTGTGAAAACACAAATAATTACCCAGCTTCAGCCAGAGTGTCTCTTTTCCAGACACACACACAAACTAACACGCAAACACAGCTGCGGGGGGAACTGTCTGTGTGACCTTCCCCTCTTTTTTCAGCTCTGAAGAGGCTGGCACAGCCCAAACTGGCAGCCATGCTGGGGTGACTCTCTCTTTGCCTGTCCAAACCATGTTCATCTGTGTCTTGCTTTCACTACTGCATGTCTACTTCATGCTACTGAAGATCTACTCTTGTTGCATTGCAGTCTGTCTTGCTTGATTTAAAAAAATGTTTACAAGAAAGCACATGGGACTATACAAACCGTACAAATATACTTTGTGTCTGTAGCATTTTTTGTTTGTTTGTGAGTTTGTCAAAATTGCCTAAATTAATTATGTATATGTATATACACTCTACCAGTCAAAATGTTGTTTTTTTTCCCCCTTCTGCTCACAAAGCCTGCATTTATTTGATCCAAAGTATGGCAAAAACAGTAAAATTTTGAAATATTTTTACTATGTAAAATAACAGTTTTCTATTTGAATATATTTTAAAATATAATTTATTCCTGTGATTTCAAACCTGATTTTTTTTAGCATAATTTTTTACTCCAGTCTCATAATCCTTTAGAAACCATTCTAATATTCTGATTTGCTCCTAAAAAACATTTCACAAAAATTTCGAAACAATTTCTAAAATTATAAAATAATTATAATTCATAATGGATCTTTCTATTCATCAAGCAAACCTATAAAAATGTGCTCAACTTTTTAAAACATTGATGATAATAATAATAATATAAATACCATTATTTTTAATTATTTATATAGTTTTTTTATCTTTTAAATGAGATTTTTTTTATGTAAATCCTTATTTAAATGTACATTTATAATGTGCTTTTTTCATTTTTATTATTATTTTTTATATTTCTATATTTCAGTTTTTGTTTAGTTTGTTTTTCATTGAATATTTATATTTTATTGCAACTTTAAATCAACAAAATGTTTTAAAATAGTTTTAGGTAAGGATAACAACATTGATATTGACTTTCAAAACTACTTTTTATAATATTTGTTTAATATTTTGCTTGTATGCCACAATCATTTAATGTATGCACATTTTCTTAAATGGGGGTTTTGATATGAATGATAGATGCATCAATGACACTATATATATTTTTATTTATTCAAATATACATAAAAACATAAATGATTTGAAATACCTCTTGAATATAAAAAAAAAAAAGTTAATTTTGATTCTTTTGGGGGGCATAAAGCCAAAAATGTGAGGGTGATTGAACTCTCATCATTTCATAATGAAGAAAAATATAAAGAATCACATTTAAAGTAGTTTCATGCAATATATTTTTATGAATTATTTATTATTATTAAAAAATATTAGAATATTATTATTATTATTACAATGTCAAGTTGTGCAACCAACATTCGGTGGAAAAAAAGCTAAATTATTTCAGAAAGGGCGTCCAGCAGACCCTTTGGAATGTATGAAGGTCAATGTCTTATTAATCAGAAAATTTGCCTATTTCTTTTTTTGGCAATGCAGTGTTAGTTCAGGATCATTCTCCTGGATCCCTGCCGCTGCATTTGTGCACCATGTCCTTCAAGGTGGAATGAATTGGCCTTGCTCACTTTGATAAGGCGGCCTTAGATCTTAGCAGGAAATGGATTTATTGAACGAGGCTCGAAGCACCTATGCATTGATGGACAGTTTTGCTCTGCAGCTGGATTGCTCTGCACATGCAAAAGAAATGTGGCCATCAAGGCAGCGTTTAATGAGTACAGGGAAATGCCAGGCTTTACGGTGTCTATCAAATGACTCCCTCCCACTCAAACGTGTTCTGCTATCACTACATCTGCTTTTTGAATGGGAAAATAAGTGGAACCGGGGGCGGAAATGCAGCGAGTTGCATTTCAGCTCTGTCTTTGCATTTATTGGTTTGATTAAATGTTGCTGAAGGCACCTGAAAGTCCTTGCGCAGCACATGTAGCCCTTTCCAATAGAATATTATTAATTATTCATCATATCCACCCATATATGATGTATGGAGAATATTAAATAGATCCCGCCATCCATTTTTATAGATTTTTATGCTTTCATTAGGATTGCATCTTCCAGGTCATAAATATTGTGAAGGGATGAAGCAAACATTACAAATAAGGTTAGTGGCACTACACATTAAGCCTTGTGAGTTTAAATCCAGCTCGCTACATTTTCCCGTTTTCATTTCCCTGTCCATAAAAGTGTCAAAGAGCTCAAGAAAGACTCATCACACATACTGTAGTGATAGTATCTACAGCAGAAACGCATACAGTGTACAATTCCACTGGCATCTCTGTGTGTCTTGTGTAGATATGAAGGTCATATTCTTGGCTAGGCTGTGAGCTTTTGTGCATGTCATGGTCTGAAGATAAGACTGCTTTTTGATGGCATCTGTGTCAAGAGCTTCAGTGTGTTCCTTCCTGTGTTTATGAGAGAGGCACTGAGATGACAACGACTAGATAGAGGACAGAGAGATAGAATCCCTCATCTCCGTCACTTCAAGTAAATCCCCCTCCAGCGTGCAAACACACAGAGCTGCAGCCATGTTTCTGTCTAGTAAGATTTGACAGTTCTGTTATACCAACTGTATCTAGATGCCAAAAACAAATATAGATCTGTAATACTCTCTAGATTCAGATTTTACATTGGTGCAGGCATTTCAAAATCAATCAGGCTATATAGATCTACCATGTTTTTGTCTACAGTCAAATGGCCTACATCTAATTACAGACTTATAAGTCATTTTCACAAAGCAAACCTTGTTTCGAACACTTGGCATGTCTGTTAGACGGCTGTATCCTGTCTTAAAGGGATGGTTCGGAGTAGAATTGACTTCATTGCTATGCACTCCGAAGCCCATCTAAATACCCCATCCGAAGTTTTTTTTACCTTAGTCGAACATTTATGGAGATATTAGAGTTTTTCGAATTGCTTGTTACAGGAGTGAATGGTACATGTGATGTATCCCGTAAATTGCACCACTAAACGTGCAAGTAATCTTACCAAACTTGTACAGTAGTGTAAATAGGTTATGTACTCACAAAACGCTGCATCAGAACATTTGTAAGTCCACCATGAGTGTTTTAAAAACACGTTTTACCCGAGAACTACTAGTCTCAGAAACTACAAGTCGACGTCACTTCCCTGGTTTGAAAAAAGCACGTAAAAGTCCTCCTACTACATCTGTGTGCATGTCAACTTGTAGGAGGACTTTTACGTGCTTTTTTCAAACCAGGGAAGTGACGTCGACGTGTCGCTATTTGTAGTTTTTGAGACTAGTAGTGATCGGGTAAAACGTGTTTTTAAAACACTCATGGTGGACTTACAAATGTTCTGATGCAGCGTTTTGTGAGTACATAACCTATTTACACTACTGTACAAGTTTGGTAAGATTACTTGCACGTTTAGTGGTGCAATTTACGAGATACATCACATGTACCATTCACTCCTGTAACAAGCAATTCGAAAAACTCTAATATCTCCATAAATGTTTGACTAAGGTAAAAAAAAAAACTTCGGATGGGGAATTTACATGGGCTTCGGAGTGCATAGCAATGAAGTCAATTCTACTCCGAACCATCCCTTTAAGACCTATTGACATGATGTGAAAATTCTAAGTGATATACATTTTAAATTCAAATGAACAGATGTTAAAGGGATAGTTCACCCAAAAATGAAAATTTGGTCATTAATTACTCATCCTGATGTTGTTCCAAACCTGTAAGACCTTTGTTTATCCTCAGAACATGAATTGTTGTTTTTGATGAAATCCGAGAGCTTTCTGACCCTGCATAGACAAGAGCGCAACCACGTTCAAGGCTCAGAAAGGTAATAAGAACATTGATAAAATACTCCATGTGACATCAGTGGTTTAACCCTAATTTTATGAAGCTACGAGAATACTTTTTGTGCGCAAAGAGAACAAAAATAACTTCTCTTCCGTGTCAGTCTTTAATGCGCATTCTCTTGTCAACATTTGTTTTGCTACAAATATACCTTGAAGGAGAAGTTCACTTCCAGAACAACAATTTACAGATAATTTACTTACCCCCTTGTCATCCAAGATGTTCATGTCTTTCTTTCTTCAGTTGTAAAGAAATAGCTTTTTGAGAAAAGCATTTTAGGGTTTCTCTCCATATAGTGGATTTCTATGGTGCCCCGGAGTTTGAACTTCCAAAATGCAGTTTAAAAAACTCCCATCTTATTTTCTCCTCCAGCTTCAAAATCATCCTATGCGCAAAGAAGATCAAACCCTTAACAAGTAAAGTTAAGACAGTAGTGTAGACGATGTAGGATTTTGAAGTTGGAGGAGAAAGTAAAACCATAACTTTCTTGAACCAGAGTACATGCAGAGCTAGACAAAATGAGCATTTGAAGTTAAAAAATACTTAAATTGTACTAAAATAACAGATCGTTTCAGTAGATAAGACTCCTCTTTCTCGGCTGGGATTTAGAGCCCTTAAAAACTGCATTTATACTGCATTTTGGAAGTTCCAACTCTACGGCACCATAGAAGTCCACTATATCTTGCAAAGTAGACTAGAGTTTATACTGATACAGTAGTCAAGAGATAGTCTTGTCTGTGAGTCTATCATGTGGTGAACATTATCATCTGTTACTTTTAAGTTCTCACGAAGTCGGTCATGGCATGACATTGTTAAATCTAGAGTCTTTGGTGTAAGTTGTTCTAGATGGTTTTTCGGCCAAGTAGACCACCATGGTCAAGCTGGTTAGAATTGTTTGTCCACACTGGATGAGCAACAAACCAGAAACCATGTTCCAAAAACATCTTAACCACTATAAACTGGTATGACTTGGTTTTTCCAGCAGGGCTGTAACACTGTGATCAAACAAAGCTCTATTGCACAAAGTCATCTTTCGATGCAGAACAAAGGCAAACAAAAGCCTGTAATAGGGAACAGAAGAGAATCGACTGCCGGACCTGGAAAAAAAAAAATTCCATTCCTTGGAATCTCAGTGGAACGGCAGACCCGGCTTTTAACCAGTGCAACCGGGAAGATAGCATCAGCGCAAATAGCTCTAACTAATTATGGCTGCTCTACTTGGATTCAGTTTACCTTATCTTTGCAGTCGTGCTTGACTTTCGGACACTTATCCCCCTTATTTTGCAACTTCCAGGAAGAAGGGAGCTGCTACAGCTTAGGATAATGCTGCCATCAAAGTGAGTTTACGAAACGACTAAACAAGAATTCATGCACAGTGTTTATTTGTTTCCCACGGCTCATTGAATTTTCTATTAAACTGCACAATTCTGGTCCTGGATGCTGATTGGTCAATGCAACGTTCCAACCATTTCAAACGTTATATCTTCGGAAGAATGCCACTTAATGATTTACAATGTTTTAAAATTACAGTTATTTTGTTCATAACATTTTTTAGTTGTACTAACTGTGCTAAGTCGATCAAGGCCTTTAGACTCGATCTCTAGGACCTTATTGCTTGGTAAAGACCGATACGAATCAAGACAGTCATTGATTTATTTTTGGCCCAACACAGGATTGACTTTTCTCTTTTAGTGGAAGAACAACCAGTTGTATTTCATCTAGTTACCCTACAGTTTATGAGTCGTTGTTCTAGCGTTGACTTTCCTGAATGACTCCGCCATGAGAGATTAGATCAAGAGCTTGTCTCGGGAGTTTAGAGTTGTTAGTTTTAGAATCGCTCCCTAATTAAAAAGGTTTAACAGGATCTACTGCTCACTGGCTCTGGTAATGAAGGAGTACATGGTGCCAAATACAAAATGAACCTGTACTGAGATTGTGTCAGCTTTGAGCGTGTGTGTGTATGGGTGAAAGTGGTTGATTATTGGAAAAAAAGTTGGTATTAAACCTTTGTGTGGTAACTTAAAACACAAACATACACTACTGTTTAAAAGATGGCCAGATTTTTCAAAGTAGTGTATTGATTTGATCATAAACACAGTAAAAATGTTAATAAAATATTACTACAATTTAAAATAACGGTTTTCTATTTTACAACAGTGTTTTATTGGCATGTTTAAAAATAAAAAAAATTAAAAAAAGATTACCAGATTAAAGCTGTAATATTTTGAGAAAAAAATCATAGCAATACAGGACTGAAGTGTAAATATTTTGAGAATAAAGTCAAAATTGCGAGACTAAAGTTAAAATATTTTGATAGAAAAAAGTCACAATTACGACAATAAAGTCTTAGAAATACTGGAATTAAGTTGAAATATTTGGGAATAAAGTCAAAATTACAAGAAAAAAGTCTTAGCAATACGAAAAAAAGGTTGAAATATTTTGAGAATAAAGTCAAGATTACAAGAATAAAGTTGAAATATTTTGAGAATAAAGTCAAAATTATGAGAATAAAGTCAGCACTACGAAAATCAAGTTGAAGTATTTTGAGAATAAAGTTGAAGTATTTTGAGAATAAAGTCAAAATTACGAGAAAAAAGTTGCAGCAAAATGGGAATAAAGTTGAAATATTTTAAGAATAAAGTCAAAATTACAAGAATAAAATGGAAATAAAATTGCAAGAATAAAGTGGAAATATTTCAAGAAAAAAAAGTAAAAATCACGAGAATAAAATGGAAATAAAATTACAATAATAAAGTGGAAATATTTTGAGAATAAAGTCAAAATATTTTGAGAATAAATGAGAATTTACGGGAATATATTGTGACTTTAATTTCGTAATTTTAGATTTTTTTTAACATGCCACTAAAATGGCGTTGTACTATTTTAATATATTAAAATGTGATTTCTTCCTGTAATGGCAAAGCTGAATTATGTGAAAGCCCAATATGTGCTGATTACAATGTAATCAGATTTAGACCATTCATATGTTTTTAAGATACTGAAAAAAGCACAAATGTCAGGGCATGTCAAAACTTCTCCAGGGCCCCAAAACACTAGAGGTCGACCGATATTGGTTTTTACCGATACCGATAGCTAGGTTGGGCCACACTGGCCGATACCGATTAATTAACCGATAGTTTTTGAAAATGGATACTGAACGGCAACTAAAATAGTAATCTACTATTAAAAAAAAAATACTAAACCATACTTTGTAAATAAATACAAATATTAATATTAATTATATATTGATCATTAAAGTTATTTCATAGTTCATTAATGTTAACAAAATAAATTTCAAAATTTAACAATATTACAGAAAATGTTGAAATTAACAGACTCTAACAAGGAACAATAATTCTATTCTACAGCTTTCATCAATCTTAGTTGATGTTACAAATGGGCTCATTGTAAAGGGGTGTGAATCTTTACATTTGAACAATATGTAAAATTGCTGGTTTTATGCCTTTTTGTTTATATTTGGAATCTCTTTAGGCCTACTGCCATCTTAAATTAAGATTCAATTTAATTAAAATTTTCAATATCAACTAAATATAACCATGCGTCACATTCTCAGTTTTCAATATTACTGCACATGGCTAAATTTTCATTTACATTTTATATCTAATTGATTTTCCCTTTATATAAGCAGGCTACTTTTTTAAACAATTACTTATTTAAAATAAGTGTTCTTTTTTCTTTATCATTTGATTATTACTGATGAGATCGTAGACAGTAGCTTCTTTAACAGGCTGCATTAAAACGAATGCACAGATCTACTTCGATATATCAAATGTTTTGTCCTGCTCTAAAAACATAACTGACTGTAGGCTACTGTACATAAGTTTCGTATAAAACCCAAACAAACCCAAAGCACAAGTGAAAGTCTGTCAGTGCGCGAGTTTTGTGCATCTAATAGTACTGCATTACAAACGGCAGAAATGAAGGCATATGTAAAGTAAAAAAACTGCGGTTGAAAGTTCACACTGTCAAACAATGCACATGTAGCTCACAGTGCAAATCCTGTGCAATGAAGCCCGCCGCGTCTCTAGCGCACGCACGTGCCATTTGCGAGGAAAACACACGCTCATTGAAGAGAGGATTGCGATGCATCCGAGAATCCTTTTTTTTTTTTTACCCACCCTTAATGAAACCGGACAAAAGTGCAGCGCTGCGTTAACGGATAACTTGCAGGTATCAAACACACACAGGACACGTTGTGTAGTTCAAGCAGAAATCTAAAACAGTTTATTTAATCACCAAACGGGCAAATGTTTACTTCAAGAATGATAAAAAAAGCGGCAAAGGTTAGATTAAAGAACAGATCAAACGGAAAGAGAAAGTGCGATCTATATCGTCAATTGCAGCCATTTCAGAAACAATTTCTTTTCTGTTTTACATTTGTTTAAATATTATTTGTTTTGTTTCAGTTTAATATATTAATTACAGAGAAGTTTGTGTAATTTGTAAATGTCATAAAGGACGTGGTATGAATTGGACGGCAATACGCCGGGAGAATTTGAGAGGGTCAGAAAATTTTTGACCACTTAGTACGTTTTTATTTGTGGAAAATCCCTTCTTAAACGAAATTCGTTTTGTATAATTTTTATCTTAATTTTTAATAGATATTTTTGTTGATCAGTTATTAAAATAAAATAAGAACAGGAAAATGGCATTGTAAAATAAAGTGCGTAACTATGCTTCTGCTGCCTGACGAAAAGGCTAAAACATAAATTATAGCTCTATATGAAGCACACAGACATTATTAGAGCTACAGAAATAAAAAATATATTTTGCTCAATCTTCCAGCCCAGGGTCAAGTCTTTATGAACATTAACAATAATTTGGGACAGATCTGTAATCTGTAAAACTATGGCGCCGCTGTGACTCGGCAGGATTCTGTCGGCTGAATGAACACAGTTTGCTTTCTCACGTCATGTCTTTAAATCTGCAACTTTGCTGCCTAAGAATATGACCAGCTGGATATAAATCAATACAAATATATGGTAACAATCCTGACATTAAACATTGGTCTGGGGCTTAACCTCTCATACTCTATGACAGCGGAGCGGAGCGTGAGCCGCTTCATCAAAGAACGCAACCCGAAAAACTATCGACAAGGATTTTTGCCGATAACCGATAGGTCGGCCAATCAACTATCGGTGCCGATTAATCGGCAAAACCGATACATCGGTCGACCTCTACAAAACACCCTCAGGCCCTAGCCTAGAGGGTTAAGTAGCCATCATTTTAGTCTTCAGTGTCACATGATCCTTCAGAAATCAAATATTCTGATATGTTTAATATTTTTGTGGAAATGTTTTTTTTTTTTTTTTTTGGAATAAGGATACGTTGTTTAACAGAACATTCAAACAACAACCAACCTTTTTTGAAATACAAATCTTTTGTAACATTATAAATGTCTTTGCTGTCACTTTTGATCAATTTGATGCATCCTTGCTGAACAAAAAAGAATTAATTTCTTTAAAAAAATAAAAATGACCCCATGTTATGCAGTCGTGTGCTTTTATTCTAGTTAAATAAGACTAATATCTAGTTATATTAGAGCCACATTTTAGACATCAAATGAAGCATTGCAGATGACCCCTAACTAAAGCACAAAGACCATCATAACAATGTCCTATAGCCGGCCGATAGCTCCGTGTGCCCCTACAAAGAAAGAAAGAACTCTGAAAGCAATATGAGTTGATTTCCTGGTTTTTGAAATCTGATGCTGCACAGTGGTCGACTTTGCAAAGCTCTGCTGGAGTATATTGATTTTTCTGGTGTGCATGCGAGGGAGGAAAAAGGAAAAAACACTGTATTGTATTGCATTAAAAAAATCCATAGTATATCTAATTACGACCACTTCATTTTCTTTACTATTAGGACAGAAAGATAAATGTTTCTGTCCCTCCTGTATTATTCGCTCATCTGCCTCAGGCCACTGGAGATGAAGAGCACAGCACAAGCTTTCTGGTTAGCAAAGTGCTGCACATCGCTTTCCCTGTGATATGCTTGTATAGACACCGCCATTCTATCATCCCAGTGACAAACAGAACAATGAAGTTTCACAACAAATGAGCAAAAGGACTACAGAGAACCTGACACTGCAGGACATACATCAAATGGCATGTATCCTGTAAAGCAAAGCGTTTTTATTTTTATTATTATTTAATGAAATAATTTTGAGTCATAACATTTAGCTAACAAAGATGGTAACTTAGCCAGGCTTGTCTGTCAAAAACCCAACTGTGCAGATTTGCCATCTGTAAAGAATCACAACAGTCAGAATGTTGGAAAGCCTTCTGATTTTGGACCTAGCATTTAGTATAGTAAGTAACAGAAACATTTTATTTCAAATAGACCATCCAAACGTACACGATTTGGTTGAGTTGGAAGTAGACGTGTTGGAATGAGCAATGTTTTTAAATTTTGTTTTTAACGTTAAAGTTACTGTGGAAGAAAATAACTAGCTTGATTTCGCCGAAATGTCTTTTGTGGTGCTTTCAAAAGAGTGCTTCCCACAAAATTGCTTTCTTTGTGGTCCATTTGTGGTTGTAGGGGTCCAACAAAAAAACATTCTTTCCACCAATGGTGAGAGTTGGCAGTGGGACTACAGAAATCACACACAGCACCATTAAGAAAAATATACCTGTTTTAAGGTGGAGATCAAATGTAATGTGTTTAAATCACCTCAATTCAGCAGCGTTCCTTAAACCCCCAAGTATGCTTCATATTCCGCATTCTACCCCTTCTTACGCACAGTTGAGCGTGCAAGCCATTTAAAGTGCGCTCCATTGACAACGAGCGCAGATGGACTTGTTCAGCGCTCAGCGTTTTCAACTAAAAACAAAGCTTTTAATGCGTTTTGGAAACATTTACACAACAACAGCATTGTGGGAGGCTGAAAACTTTTGAAAATAGGTTTTAAAGTGCACGTTTTTAAAAGTGATACTATTATTGTCTCTGTGTGAACTTCAAAAACATGAATTTGCGAAAACAGTGACGTCATGGCATGCATACGTGTTCAGATTCTAGGTATAAGTGCATTTGGTGTCCTAATATTGTTTAAATGCATCTAAGGTCAGAAAACAATGTCATTTTTTCAGAATATACATTTATACATAGTCGTTTGTCAGTGATTTCGAAAAGGTTTGTTTAAAGCGGCTTCAAGCGTAATGTTTGTAAACCCCTCTTTCCATAAGCCTGCTTAGCTCTGATTGGTCAGCTGGCCAAGCCTATTGTGATTGGCACAGAGAAGAGTACTTGAGCAAGTTAGCGAGCGCTACCATCTATGTTGTCAAGTTTGCGGTTGTTTTTGATTTCCGTTGGTTGAAATGATCACAATAACATCATATTTAGCCCCTGGAATGCGAGTTACCAGGGGAGCCCTGACAAAAAGCATGTATTTTACAACTCAGAATGTGATTTTTAATGAGGAACCCCCCTCGAAACATGATTGGGCTACTTTTAAATAGCAATTGGGCAGGTTTTGTTGTGAAAACCTGGCAACCCTAATGCACCTTTGTATAAAACAATAATATAGTGCTCCAATCCATTTTTAAAATAATGACATAAAAACATATGAAACAATCTAATGGAAACTAATCCACAAATTCAATTGAGAGAGCTCAGTGACAGTAAGCATGGATGTATGATTTTCTAGCATTGACTGTTTTGACAAAAAAAAAAAAAAAAGACACAAGGGAAGTATACTTTCGGCTTAATGCGATATGATCCCTGTAGCGAGAGAGTAAAAATCCTCAAAGGCAGCTGTGGGAGTGGTCCGAGTGAGAACTTAGACAGCCCATCATCAGGTCACTGCACTCCCGATTAACCCCCCTTCCAGTGTCTGGTGGTCCTGCCTCAAGCAGTCCCATCATTTATTGATAGAGTTTGTCTATCCTGGTGTGTCACATTCGTGGTGTGCAGTCTTAATGTAGTGAAGTGTCACATAATGGACCCCTGTGGATTTAAACTGATATAATTACACGGGAGCCTCGGTATTTAACACATTCGCTTGACGTCTCAAAAAGTGAGCATTCATATTAGCTACAAGGAGCGCATCTGATTTGTCTCGTCACAGCATTCCTTTTTTGCCTTCGAAAACCATTTTTTGACAGTATGTTCAAGGCAGCGGTGCATAGTTGTGTCTCTTGTCACAATCTGCTTTGTCCCATTTGCTGTAGCACCTGGCGGAGAATAAAAGGTGAAGCTTTTTGTGTTTCTTTTCTCTTTCCTCTTTGACTGTGTCCTTGTCTCTGTACCGCTTGATTCAAGAGCGAGCTGGCCAGCTTTGATGATTGAAGGAGATCGAGTTCCAATCAGCATGGTTAATTACTATGTCCAACTGAGGTGAGAGGTGTGCATGCAGCGAGGCTTTTCTGCAGGCGGGAAATTACCTGTGTGCTCAGGGGATTCGCTATCTGTTAGAGACAGCTCCCGACTCCCAATATCAGATTCGTATCATCTTATTTTCATTCATTTGCTGCTGGAAGGCTTTTCTGCTTCACGTGGACTTCCCTGCCCTTCCCCCATCTGAGCTGCAATGTTCAGCTGCACCTTTGTGGAGCTTCCATCTGCATTTGACTGGCATACGGTTCTACTTTCAGATCTATTATAGATCGCTAACTGCAGTTGGAAGCCAGTATGAAGAATCCACCACCAATGTGGAACTTAAAAATGTATCATCTTAGCTTTAACCTCTGTTTCAAACCTAGTAAAAAAAAGGTGCTTCACGATGCCATAGAAGAACCTTTTCTGTCTACATGGTTCCATCTGAAAAACCTTTCTGTTTCACAGAAGGTTCTTTGTGCGAAAGAAGGTTCTTCAGATTATTAAAAGGTAAGAAAGAGATGGTGCTTTAAAGAACCTTTGACTGAATGGTCCTTTATGGAACCAAAAATGGTTGTTCTATGGCATTGCTTGAAATACCCTTTATTTTTTTTATTTTTTTTTTTTTATATATTTTTTTTTTTTTTAAATAAAAATAAAAAAATAAAACGGTATTTTTTGAAAAGATATGGGCTCCCCTAAAAGTAAAGTATTTATTATAAATAAAATATATTCTAATAATTATTCTCTACATAAGCCTCCCGCTCTTTTAATTTTATTGTTTATTATTTTATGGGATTAAATACTATTATTAGTTGGTGCTAAAAAAAAATATACATATATACATTATTGAAATTATTTGGAATTGAGGATCACAAGGAATTTGATATGAATATTTGATTTTTTTTTTTTTTTTTTTTTTTTTAATGATGTCTATGTATGTAAATGAGGTTTGATTTTTATTTTATTTTTTTTATAATTTTTTGATTATGTGGGTGGTGGGTATTACCACAAAGGGAAAAAATGGATGAGAAATTGAGAGAAAAAAATGAGGAATAACTTTAAAAAGAAAATGTATGTCTTTAAAGAAATATTTATTTTTGTAAAAATGTATTGAATATGTTCTTCTTTTTATTTAAAAGACATAATAAAGTATAAAAAAAGAAAAAAAAGAAATACCCTTTAAAGAGTTTAGTAGCATTTTAAGACATCATAGACACTTTCCCAACAGGCTGATTGGCCAGGTAGCAACATTATGTTGGTTTCTAGCAACTAAATTCCAATAATTCAAACCAGTAAATCCCTGAGTGAAAAAAATCCAATATGGTGGAAGATAAGAGAAATGCAGTCTCTACACTCTTAAAAATAAAGGTGCTTTAAACGGTTCTTCACAGCGATGCCATAGAAAAAACATTTTTGGTTCCACAAAGAACCATTTAGTCAAAGGTTCTTTAAAGAACCATCTCTTTCTTACCTTTTTATAATCTGAAGAACCTTCTTTTGTCACAAAGAACGTTTCATAAAACAGAAAGGTTCTTCAGATGTTAAAGATTCTTTACGGAACCATTTAGACAGAAAAGTTCTTTTTATTACAATATTTAATCTTATGAATCACAAAAATGAACCATGGTTAAATTATAGAATGCATATATTAACATTCCTGATATCTGTTAATTAAAAAAAAGTATGAAAACAAGAACCATTGCTGTAATTACAGCAGAGTGTGAGGTTATGAACAAATGCTCTTCAAGTAATGCTAATAGAACATTCATTCAGAGTTTTCTGGTGTTTTAATAAAATATTCTCAAAACATTAGCACAAAAATGCTATTTATACACAAGTGTTTTAGTTAAACTTTTATCTAACACTTTTTTTTTCATGTTTTTAGAATGTTCTGAGAACATTTAAAAGTAGAACATTCTAAAGAATGTTCCCTGAAAGTTTGCATAACAAAAAAGAGACGTTTTTGATGTTCGGAATGTTTAGAAATAACATTTTCGTAGTATGAACCTTAGCAACACCTTCTTACACTCTGAAAAATAAAGGTTCTTTATTGGCATTGATGGTTCCACGAAGAACCTTGAACATCCATTGAATCTTTCAAATGCAGAAAAGGTTCTTTAGATGATTTTAATGTTCTTTAAAATGGTTATTTTAAGAACCGTTTACTGAAAGGTTCTTTAGGGAGCCAAAAACAGTTCTTCTATGGCATCACTGCAAAAACACCCTTGATTTTTAAAAGTGTAGAACAGATATTTTTGTCAGCTCTGAATTATGGGGCTCTTTGAATACTGTGTTGGACAGAAGGGAACCTTTGAGTATAAAAGGTAGAGAAGCATCTACATATGGACTGTTGTATTCAATATTTGTGTGTTATAGATTTTTGTGCTTATTAGAGAGTGTTAACGTCAGACCGTTGGAATCAATTGTAAGGCTGTGTTCCAAACTCTGCACTTCTTATAAAATTGCAGTATTGTGGCACTTCCGTAAGTCCATAGGACTGTAGGGTATTCCAATTGTCATTTTATGATTTATGATCCACTAGTGCGAACTCCACAGTGGACTATTACCCAACAGTCTTATGTGGCAAAGTGTAGAGTCGGAGGGGGTGCCATTTGGGACAGGGCCTAAATTAAGTCTCCCGAGCATTTTATGAGAAGAGCACTATTTTTGCACTATTGAAAAGTGTTATAGTTGTTGTTTACCTAGAGTGTTTTAAACATTTTGTAGAAAATTGGAATACTAAAATGCATCCCCAGGTATTTACAAATGGAATAGACATTTTTTCTCTAAGGCTTAAATATCAAATAGATGTGAATTGCGAAGCAGTCATGATAGCTAACTCTTGGTTTGCTGAAACAAAAATGAGAATTGTCATTATTTACTCGTTCCAATCCCAGAAGACTTTCTTACATGGAGCACAAAAGGACATATTTTTGCTGACTATCCAAGCTGCTTATTTCTATACAATGAAAGCCTTAAAAGCTCAAGAGAGTGGAGTCTATATGGCTCAAGTCTTGAGGAGGCATAGGAATAGCTTTATACCTCCTTTTGTGTTCCACAGAAGAAAGAAAATCACAAGGGTTTTAGGAACAACTTTAAAGTGAGTAAATTATGACAGAATTTTCATTTTTGGGTAAATGCTTTCACCTTAAAGTATTGAAATAAAAACTTCCATCATTTACTCAGTCATTTCAAACTTGTATGATATTTATTCTTCTGTTTCTGAACATATTTTTTCTATGGCCTTTTTATTAACCCCTTGGAGCCGTGTGGAGTACTTTTTATGATGGATGGATGCACTTTTTTGGCCTTCAATATTTTGGCCCCCATTCGCTGCCATTAAAAAATGCAAAAGAGTCAGGATATTTTTTTCATTGTAACTCAGATTGTATTTGTCTGAAAGAAGAAAGTACACCAAGGATGGCTTGAGGGTGAATAAATCATGGGGCAGTTTTCATGTTGGGTGAACTATCCCTTTAATAATACAGCAAAGGGAATCACAGCATCAAAATAAAGGTGTTGTTTTTTCGCAGGTCTATTAGAGTCAAAAATTAATTCAGCTAAATATCCTATAATTCTGCTAAATACGGTAGCGGGGGGACAGAATTGGCTTAAGCTTGTGCTCAGGATTTTTTAAGCCTTGGAAATGCTCCCTGGCAGGAGAATGAAGGGTAGCTTGAGGTGTTTTGAGTTGCGAAAATTGTATCCTTTTGCCTCTGTTCTGCCAGCTGAGCGTGTGCCAAACTAATAAAGCCGGCATGGAGGCTTACCAATCATTTTGTACAGCCGTTACACCTTGGACCCTTGTCGAGAGGGCAAAGGCACTATCGCAACATCCAGACCATGGGGTGAGGGGCTGCCGCTGGCCAGGGGTCCTGAGTGGGAGAGCAGGCTTTGTTCTTAGTAGCCACTGTGAAAGATGAAGTGGGCATCTGTGAAACACACAAAAAAAAAGGAAGTGAGTGCTGAAGACAATACAGGAGACTGTCATTCTCTGTTCGTTTCTTTATTCTGTGGTGACAGTGACCTTTAAAAATGGCTCATCTTCCCACCCCGCTATTATCACTGTAGTCTATCCATCCAAGATTTGAGAGGAGGTCAGCATTTGAATAGACCCCTAAAGCCAAACAATAAAACATGACTCATTTAAATGGGTCAATAAAACCAAAAGGATACTTGATACAAGGCAACTCTGTACCAGAGAGTAAACTTCAGTCAATATTCAACGTAACTGGTTGAAATTTATTTAATGTATGTACAGGTCACATTTCATTAAAAAAATCAATACACAATGTAATTTTTTATTTTGTATTGAAAAGGAAACCCAGTTTTCAGTACAATTAATTCATGTCTTCTAAATTCTAATTGTGGTAATTTATATA
This sequence comes from Garra rufa, assembly GCF_049309525.1. Lineage (NCBI taxonomy): Eukaryota > Metazoa > Chordata > Actinopteri > Cypriniformes > Cyprinidae > Garra > Garra rufa. Next base: position 11,600,260 of record NC_133363.1, on the reverse strand, counting down.
CAGTTGAGGTCAAAAGTTTACATACACCTTGAAGAATATGCGAAATGTTAATTATTTAGTCAAAATAAGAGGGATCTTACAAAATGCATGTTATTTTTTTATTTAGTACTGACCTGAATAAGATATTTCACATAAAAGACGTATAAATATAGTTCACAAAAAAAAAAAAAAGTTGAATTTATGAAAATGACCCTGTGCAAAAAGTTTACACACACTTGATTCTTAATGCTGTGTTGTTACCTGAATAATCCACAGCTGTGTTTTTCTTGAGCAAAATCCTTCAGGTCTCCATTTTTTTGTATTTGAACCTTTTCCAATGACTGTATGATTTTAAGATCCATTTTTTCACACTGAGGACAACTAAAGGGACTCATATGCAACTATTATAGAAGGTTCAAATGCTCACTGATGCTTCAGAAGGAAACACAATGCATTCAGAGCCGGGGGTGAAAACTTTTGAATTTGAAGATCAGGGTAAATTTAAATTATTTTGACTTCTGTGGTATCTTCTGTGGCTTCTGAAGGGCAGTACTAAATGAAAAAAATATATGATATTTAGGCAAAAAAAAAAAAAAAATAGGCACATCTTCATTCTGTTCAAAAGTTTTCACCCCAGGCTCTTACTGTATTGTTTTTCTAGAGCATTAGCGAGTATTTTGAACCTGAGTTCCTCAGTTGTCCTCAGTTTGAAAAGATGGATCACAAAATCATACAATCATTGTTGGAAAGGGTTCACATACACAAAAATGCGGAAAAATCAAAGAATTTGTGGGACCTGAAGGATTTTTCTGTACAACAGGCAGTTTAGCTGTTCAGGACAAACAAGGGACTCTTCCAATATCACTAAACCAAAAAAAAAAAAAAAACACAGCTGTGGATAGGGCTGGACGATATGGCAAAAATGTGATCTCGATAATTTTTTCCCATATTGAACGATAACGATATATATTTCGATATAAGCTGTTGATGTTGCCAGCTTTAAAATAGTATCCCAACAATGACTAAAGCCACAAAAATGAACGGCTTCATTAAATTACATTTTAAAGTATAGTTTATTAACAAAAACAGATTACAGATTTGGCCTTAAAAATTAAAACAATTTACTAAAATAAATTAAAAAAATAAAAGTTGTGACAGAGTATGGTACATGAGAGTAAATGTACAAAATGTAAACATAAAATTATTGTAAAAACATAATTTGTAACACAATTATTTATTTATTTATTATTAACACAATTGTTTATTTTCTCTATTATAGGTTGAGCTATTTAAATTAGAGGCAACCACTGCATTTTAAAACAGTATAAATAACAAACAATTACGACACAGTTCTTTCTTAATCGTATTAAGTGCAGACAATTCAGCCATAATCAAAGTAGGCTACTCTCTAAATATTCAAAGTGCAAATAGAGACCGAATATTTCAAGCATGATACACAACCTCTTATAGCCTACATACTAATAACAGCCTAGATATGTCATGGAGCCTAATTTGCGTGCATTGGGGAGTCACTCTCTAAACAAGGGGGATTAAAATTGCTTTCGAATGCGTGTGCGTGTTTTGCTTTCGGTTTCAGTTTTAACAATCGCGCCAAACTCCCAGCTGAACTAAGAGTCACTTTTCAGATAGCCAAACCACTTATATAACGGAATTCGTGCTACCTTTTTTCTCGACAATTTCAACATCTTTGGATAATAACTCTAGGTTAGATTCACTTTCGTCGCTGCTTCGTCCTGGTGTTAAGTTTGCTGCGCAAAGTGCGGTAGGAAATTAACTTTGTACTTTGACGTGCACACGCACGCTGCACACTGATTGGCTGTTGTCGCATATTTCTGCTGTGTGATTGGCTCTTAGATTAATCCATGTCGAGCAAAAAATGTCTAGAGCTTATCATCGTTATTAACATGAATTTGATCGCGATTCGATATGATATCGTTTATAGGCCCAGCCCTCGCTGTGGATCATTTAGGTAACAACACAGTATTTAGAATCATGTGTATGTAAACTTTTGAACAGGATCATTTTTATAAATTCAACTATTTTTTGTATACTCTATATAAACTATATGTTAATATCTTTTATGTGAATGTTCTTATTCAGGTCAGTGCAGTTTTGAATGATCCCTCTTATTTTGGTAAAATAATTAACATCTTGCAGATTCTGCAAGGTGCATATAAACTTTTGACCTCAACTGTATACAATGAAAGTGAAATGTGATCTTTATCCAGTTTAATAAGATACATTTGCTGCCAAAGAATATCTTAAGATTACGATTCTCAGCAGGCCTGAGGTGCTCATAAGGAACAGTGTTTATTTCATTTGTAAATTTGTGTGTGAAAATGATATTCAGTTTTAGCTTTCAGCATGAGATCATAAAGCGTACGCAGAGAGAACAGTTTATTAGATGGGTTTAAAATGCGATATCTCCACAGGGAAGTCCGAACCTAAGTTACACATCCTTGAGTCACTTCCCTGACACTCAGAGCCTCGTCTCTCGTAAGCAGATGACTGCTGATTCCTCACTGCTCAGCAGTGACAGATGGGGAAGAAATGATGCTGGAAGATAAAGGCAAGCCGAGAGAGAAGCAGACAAACTGGAGGTGGACAGACATGAAAGGAATGAGGCTTTCCAGTCGGACTAATGAGCCTGGAAAGGAACGACAAAGAACTGGGATTGAGTCTAGGAGAGCAGAGGAAGCTGCATGATATCTTGGAAATAAAATCTGTACCTGTGACTGGCTATTTTCCAAGGCGCAAACGGTTTTTGCCCTAAGTATATTTATTCAGCTGAAGGTCAAACAGCTCAGAAGCCCCTTCTACTCAATAATGCAAAGCCGCAGGGCAATTTCACTATAGTGGATAAACTAGAAACAGAAATTCTGGCAAAAAAGGCGTACTCGGATGTAATTTCCAGATGTGATCCCGTTGATTAATAAGAAACTGATAGTTTAGCTTATTAATCTTCTTTCTACATGGTGCAATAAATTAGCTATTTTAGTTTAGTCTCAAAGACTGCTTTGTATTATTTCAATGTGCGCTCTTTTATTTTAGGGATTTGTTTTGATTTGGTTATATGTTTATGTGGAATTCCCGTAATGTTTTCTGGAAATGACTTGAGCCTCATTAAGAGGTGATCCGGAGGGAACATGGTCTTTCGTCACACTGCTGTTGAAAATGAAGGTTGTGTACAGTACCTGATTGGCACAGCTCGGTCTTTGTGTGAAAGCCAGCAGAGACCATGTGGCTTCCTGTTGTGAAGAAACCAGGTACAGGAGGTCTTTGTTTCAGAAGAGCTCTGTGTGGATATTTTACTTATAGGAGACTGGCAGTGCGGTAGGTTAGAGCACATTTCTCTTAATATAAGATAAAAGAGAATATGTAACCCTGGACCACTAGCCCTAAGTAGCATGGGTATATTTGTAGCAATAGCCAAAAATAGGCAGGTATGGGTCAAAATTATCGATTTTTGTTTTATGCTAAAAATCCTTGGGATATTAAGTACAGATCATGTTCCTAGAAGATATTTTGTAAATTTCTTACTGAAAATAAATCTAAACTCAATTTTTTATTAGTAATATGCATGGCTAAGAACTTCATTTAGACAACTTTAAAGGCAATTTTCTCAGTATTTAGATTTTTTTTTTGCACCTTCAGATTCTAGATTTTCAAATAGTTGTATCTTGGCCAAATATTGTCCTATCCTAACAAACCATACATCAATGGAAAGGTTTTTATTCAGCTTTTAGATTTTGTATTGTGGTCCAGGGTCACATATTAGTAGATATAGAGTCACATTCATTGGATTTGCGAGATACAGTCACATTTTAAGATTAGTAATATGTAGTAAATTTACATTCAAATATATGTATTTTTACTTTAACACCCAGGAAAATACATGTTTGCTTTTCTGAACTGAGATCTCTAATAAAAATATTAAAGCTGCATACTTGCTGATCATAAAGAACTCTCTGTAGCTATCTTACCCATCTGTCCTCTACAGTCTGACAGACACTTTATAGAGGTGAAAGTCTTTGGATGAGGCACAAGACAAACCTTTTTTTCTTCCCTATCTGCCTGGCTTCAGAAATTTCTGATGACTGGAGCTGTGGCTCTGAAGTGCTCTTTGGATGTGGAATAAAATGGATTTCACAGGACTAGGGACAGGAGTAACAGCTCATACTTATCAAACAGACAACCTCATTTTCTCTTGGTTCCCTGCACCGTGGACTGCAGAACACGTTTTCAAGTCAATTCCTGAGCAGTGAAAACCAAACCTGACACCAAAAATCACTATTGAGTCACTAACAAAAACATATGATTGTGAATATATGTATTTCAGACAAATACCATGGTAACAATGTTTTAATCTTTAGTACAGCTGCATTGATTTCCCTTTCCATATGCTATGTTACCATGAGAAGATATTATTTTCTGGGCTTGACAAGTTCAAAATCATTGAGGTGGTTAAATAAGTGGGCTGTATTTTAGAAATATTTCTAATCCTTCAGCGGGGATGGTCAAGGTTGTTCTCTTTTTCATTATTCATCATTTATATGACACTATTCCTGTGAAAATCCAATATTCTTCTGACCTGCTTAGTATTTAAAATCATTCACGCCCGCAGAGTCCTTGTATCTAATCTGAATTTCAAGTGACTCTAAAGAGATTGTGTAATTGGCCTATGCTGCACTTTTTTTCCTCTGTGTTTTGTGCCCATTAAATGATAAATATGGTTCCAGCTTTAAATCTTGAGCATAAATATTTGCAAACTGAACGAGAATCTCATTACAAGAGCCAGAGATATTTGCATGTTTGTGGAAATTCCTTGTAGTAACAAATTCAGACAAACTGGACTCGGCTAATTTGTTGGTTGAGACAGATAATTTATGACCAATATACAGTATTATTGCCAGTATTATAAATCTCATAAAATGTGACCCCGGACCACAAAACCTTAAGCAGCAGGGGTATACTAGTACTGGTAGCCAAAAATATATTTGTTATGGGTCAAAATTATAATAATTAGGATATATAGATCATGTTAAATGAAGATATTTTGTAAATTTCCTACCATAAAAATATAACTTAATTTTTGATTAGTAATATGCATTGCTAACAACTTCATGTGGTCACCTTTAAAGGCGATTTTCTCAATATTTTGATTGTTTGCACCCCCAGACTCCAGATTTTCAAATAGTTGTATCTCAGCCAAATATAGTCCTATCCTAACAAACTTTACATCAATGGAAAGCTTCAGCTTTTAGATAAATCTCCAAGGTCCAGGGTCACACATTCAGTTTTTTTATGGTTAACACTGAGTGAAATCACTACTAGAGCTATTAGAGAAATTAAAACACTATAATGTACAGAACAAAGAAAATCGTACCCGAAACAACCAGAGTAAACATTGTAAATTTAGAAAATATTGGAATTGTCCTAATTAAGAATATTAAACAATACCAATTTCTATAATATTATTGTTAGAATCTCTAATATATTGTGCATCCCTAGACTATAGATACCTGTAAACTGCTGAGGGTTTTAAATACCAAATAGATAATGAAAATCAACTTTAACTTCATCCAAACTCCATTTAGATGAATGGAATTTGAGACCACTAACACCAACATACACTCTTAAAAATAAAGGTGCTTCAAAAGGTTCTTCAAGCGATGCCATAGAAGAACCAAATTTAGTTCCACAAAGAACCATTCGGTCAAAGGTTCTTTAAAGAACCATTTTTTGCTTACCTTTGTATAATCTGAAGAACCTTATTTGCCACAAAGAACCTTTTGTGAAACAGAAAGGTTCTTCAGATGTTAAAGGTTCTTTATGGAACCATTTAGACAAAAAGGTTCTTCTATGGCATCGTGAAGCACCTTTATTTTTAAGAGTGTACATTCAGCTTTACACTTTGTTTACCAATCAGTTTCAACCATATAAGAGTTCTCTTATATTCATATATCCAGAGGTAGCAGCACAAATCATTTTCTCTGGTTTGTATGCTAAAGTAGTTGTTTTGTCCCTGCTATGGCTTATAGATGTGTAGCAGAGCTCTAAAAGCCTAATGAGCTTTGAATATTGCTTAAAAGGAGGAGACCATGAATGTGGTGTCAATATCAGCTTTACTGTGGGACTCTGGGATGCAAGCTCTGAACAGCAGCAGATGGTCATCAGTTGTAGCTGATGGTGAAGTGTTAGCTGGATGAGCTGTATTGCACACCTCTGTGCGTGATCCAAACAGCCATTAACATGCTAATGATTAAGTATGCTGATCTTCTGATGTTCTGCTGCAGGGTGGAATTCCCTTCTCACCAGTGGAATACAGGCCTCTCCATCTGTGGAAACCATTTTGGAATCTCGCCACCAAATACTATGGTGGAAACATGGTATAGTGATAGGAAACGTGTGAAATTGACCATTTGAACTTTTCAGGTTAGGTCCGATTTTTTTCCATTGAAGCACTCCAGAAATTTCTACAGTTTATATGAGATGTCATTAGCAGGGGGACATCTTGTACCTGAAATTCATGTAAATATTTAAGTTAAACTTCTCACTCGAGTTTTTATGATGATAATATAAATTGGAATGTAGCGTTAGACCAAGTGCGAGACCTAGTGGTCTCAAACATTCAGACCCCACTGTATACCAGAGTTTATTGGTGTCTGTTATAAACGCAGTTTCTTTATTGCAATTCTTTGTTGAAAGCTAAATAACAGTTACCTCTGGACTACGGAGTGCAAATGATGTTTGTGAACAGAAAGTGCATCTATCTTACAGGAATTAATCTAATCCAGATGTGTTTATGCTGGAACAACTGTTGCCTCGCATCAGTCTTAAGGAAACTATTCGAGGAAAGCTTAACATTTGCCAGAGCGCAATTATCTTATATAGCAGGAGAGCAGTTCAGCCAACAAAAGCAGTTGTTGTAAAGCTCTCGGTGCTGTTTCTATAGAAGTCCAAGTGCGAGTCGGCGCATAAACAGAAGTGTTTGGTTCCAGGAGGCTTCTCTTAGTGGACAGAGGGTTGACCACAATTACTACCCACAGACCCCGATACTTCCTATCTGACCAACACCCCCTAACTCCATTACAAGAGACCTTAAAACCATTTGGGATAGGAAATATGCTTCCACTATGTGAATAGGTCATAGTGAGGCTTGTGGTAGCTAATGGCTAATCTACTGTATACACAAATGCAGTTTTAATGCATATGAATGTTCCACATTAAGGTGACATTCAAATGTATGTGCCATTGAACCAAGTTATTGCTAACAGTTCACTTCCAGAACAAAAATTTACAGATAATTTACTCACCCTCATATCATCCAAGATATTCATTTCTTTCTTTCTTTAGTTGTAAGGAAATAGTTTTTTGAAGGAGGCATCCCTGGTGAAAAAAACAGCTAAAACCAGCCTAGGCTGGTTGGCTGGTTTTAGCTGGTCAACCAGCCTGGTTTTAGCTGGTCATAGCTGGTCGCCAGGCTGGTTTTAGAGGGGTTTTGGCCATTTTTCCAGCCTGGCCAGGCTGGTCAGGCTGGTCTTAGCTGGTCAGGCTGGAAAACCACCAGCTAAAACCAGCCTGACCAGCCTGGCCAGGCTGGGAGACCAGCTAAAACCAGCTACTTCCAGCTTAAACCAGCTAATACCAGCCAACCAGCCTAGGCTGGTTTTAGCTGTTTTTTTCAGCAGGGATTACAGGATTTTTTTTCCATATAGCAGACTTCTGTGGTGCCCACGTGTTTGAACTCGGCTCTAAACGATCCCAGCCGAGGAAGAAGGGTCTTATCTATCAGAAAGATTGGTCATTTGTATAAATGAATTTATTTTTTTTTACACTTTTTAACCTCAAATGCTCGTCTTGTCTAGCTCGGTGACGTACATGGATACTCTGTGCACTCCCGTTCAAGACAGTTAGGGTATGTCAAAAATCTCATTTTCTCTTCTGCCTTCAAAATCATCCTACATCGCTGTTTTACCTTTTTTGTAAAGGACGTTTGACTTTCACTTTGTAAACCCTGGGCTGGTACTTCTGCAGTGATGAAGGACGATTTTGAAGTTGAAGGAGAAAATGAGACGGGAGTGCAATGTGCATACATAAAGCAGAGCTAGAAAAGACGAGCATTTGTGGTTAAAACATGTACAAATTGTAATTTATCTATGAAAATGACCAATCGTTTTGCTGGATAAGACCCTTCTTCCTTGGCTGGGATTGTTTAGAGCCCTTTGAAGCTGCATTCAAACTGCATTTTGGAAGTTCAATCTCGCGGGCACCATTGAAGTCCACTGTAGGCTGAAAAATCCAATGTTTTCCTCAAAAAACAGAATTTCTTTACGACTGAAAAAAGAAAGACATGAACATTTTGGATGACAAGGGGTTGAGTAAATTAAATGTTAATTTTTCTTCGGGAAGTGAACTAATCCTTTAAGTCTGACATCATGTGTCGCTGTTTCCAGGTCAAAATGTTAATGTACACTCACTTTGTGTTGTAGTACTGCCAAAAAAATCATGAGCCTAACTTTTATCTCCATACAGAAATATCAGTTTGCCAGACAGTGATTCATCTTATCTGAGTCTTTAAGTATTGTTGTCCTTGATAGTGAGCCTGGAGACGGCAGAGTACTTAAAGGTCCACTATAAATTAATAGTGTTCATAAACGGCTGTTAAGATAGTATTCTCACTTGAGTAGAGTAGAGGCTTGGACACAGAAACAGTTACGTTATGGCACAATATAGTAAATGTATTTTTTTCAGATTGGCAGCTACAAACAAGTAAACAGTTGAACTTTCATCGTTCTCCATGAGAGTAGGTGTCTTTAAAGGGATAGCCTACCCAAAAATGAAAATTTCGTCATTAATTTCTCACCCTCATGTCATTCCAAACCTATAAGACTTTCGTTCATCTTCCGAACACAAATTAAGATATTTTGGGTGAAATCCGAGAGTGTGGTACTCTCGTGAACGCACGTCGAAGACTGACACGGAAGAGAAGAAACTGTTGAATAAAGTCATTATTTTTGTTTTCTGTGTGCACAAAAAGTATTCTCATAGCTTCATAAAATTAAGGTTGAACCACTGACGTCACATGGTCTGTTTTAACAATGTCCTTACTACCTTTCTGGGCTAGAACATGGTACTCCTTTTGCTGTCTATGATAAGTCAGAAAGCTCTCAGAATTTCATCAAAAATATCTTAATTTGTATTTAAAAGATGAACGAAGGTCTTACAAGTTTGGAACAACCCTGGTGAAAAAAACAGCTAAAACCAGCCTAGGCTGGTTGGCTGGTTTTAGCTGGTCAACCAGCCTGATTTTAGCTGGTCATAGCTGGAAGGCAGGCTGGTTTTAGAGGGGTTTTTGCCACTTTTCCAGCCTGGCCAGTCTGGTATTAGCTGTTTTTTTCAGCAGGGAACAAGAGAGCAAATAATTAATGACAGAATTTTCATTTTTGGGTCAGCTATCCCTTTAAAGAAACACTATAGAGCGAATTCCAAACAACATTTTTGCACCCTTGAAGGGCATTTCATGAAGGAGACGTCACACGAAGGGTCATTCCAAGTGAAAATAAGCAACATAACTACCTCACAGCGTTCCCTCCCTCATGGTTGTTACCGAAGGTCATTCCAAACAGTCATATTATGAGACGCAATTGCCTTGCTCCCTTGAAAGTCCCCACTTCAAGGTCAAGGAATAGGCATGCTCGCTTCCAGATGGAATTCGCCCTTACTGTAGAGAAGGTGGTTTATGCTAATGGATGCTATAGTGTCTTTGTGGCAATGCTGACAATGCAACTCCTAGTTAGGTTGCACTAAGACTTGTGTTATGACACATCATGGAACGCATCTACTACACACTTGCCAGCCTTCCTCTAGAATGACTATCAGTAGTAACAGCCCTGCTCCAAAAACACCTGCTTGCAATTTTCAAGTAGCAGAGTGGATTTTAAATCAAGCTGGAAAACAGGAAAGTGGATTTGGATGGCACCACTGGATCTGCCTCTCTAAGATTCTCAATAGGCAATTCATGTATATGTCAAAGTGAATTTAGTTTCAAAAATTTGAAACCTTGGTTATAATGAGTGTCAAAAATCAGTTTTTTTTTTGCAGCATCCTTGGAAAGAGGGTGACCGCCCTGAAATCAATGCGCCAGTTGTAGTGTTTACTTATAGTATCAAGTAAATTCTGTCAAATTCAACAAATCAAAGTACTACTCTGACAGTTTGTGATTCCAACAGCTTCAGTTTTGAATTTAGGAGAGGAGAAGGGCATCCTCATTAGCAGTGATCCCAGACATTAACCCATGACTTAAAATGTCAGAATGATGACTTTTGGTTTTTGTCCTGGCCCCAGTCATGCCGTCTCTTAGTAGACTCACCATAAACTGGTCTCAACTGCTTCCAGCTATATTTAGCATTCGACTCATCACTTGGTGCAGTATTTAAAAAAGCCTTAAAAAGCTCATTATTCATTTCCCATCCAAGAAGTACAGATGATTCAAGTTATTTATCCACACAAAGTCATGATGACTCTCGAGGCTGAGATTTGAATAATTTATGAGGACAAATGCAAAGTAATTGTGCTTAGTTTGACTTTTTGCATTAGACTTGTCATTTCTAACCCCCGTTTCTTTTCGAGAGAAGGCATAACAAGTTATTCAAATGAATCTCCTTATGTCCAAGGGCTCTGTTTGTAATTTTACGTTTGTAATTAAAATGATTTACAGTGCATTTGCTCAGTGTTATCCTCTCTTGACCTCAATGTTTGGTCGTTTTTGGACACTAGTAATAAAGCTTTGACATTTGAATTGATGTATTTGGCTCTCAAATGCAAGAATAAAATAAATATACAGATGAACAAATGTTGAAATATATTAAATGTTTGGAATCTGAAGCCATGGCTTCGTTCACATAATTTGAATTTTATTGCAGTGATGCAAATACCCTCTGTTATTAAATCCCTCAACCCAAAGTTCAACCTAATTTCAGTTCATCATATTATGTTATGATGAGAAATCCAGTCCTGATTTTATCCTCTTTCTTCGTAGGATCAGCAGTGAGGAGCTTCAGTCCATTCCGGTTCTCCACGGAGCCTTCAGATACGCTGGCAGTGCGAGGAGCGCCGTCGCTGCTCAACTGCTCAGTCCACAGCGAGTCTCCTGCCAAGATCGAATGGAAGAAAGACGGCTCTTTCCTCAGCCTGGCCTCGGACGATCGCAGGCAGGTCCTGGCCGACGGTTCTCTGCTCATCAGCTCAGTGGTCCACTCTAAACACAATAAACCCGATGAGGGGGTTTACCAGTGCGTGGCCACTATAGACAACCTGGGCACCATCATAAGCCGTACAGCTAGACTCAGTGTCGCAGGTAAGCCACGTTGGATTTTCTTACACAAATTGCTACATATATTGACCCATGTTGGCCAGTAGCTCTCAACTGGTTTTGCTTCAAAACCTTGTTGTTATAAATTCAAGGACATGATGACAATGGGAGAGCTTTGTTTGTCTGTCCTGTCTTCATCCTTCAGCGTTATTGCCTGCAGTGGACTTTAATAAGTCAGTCAGGGCGTCTGCTGATGCAGCACCATTGTTGTAAATGTGTGAGAGCAGGTAGGTTTGGCAGTACAGCTGCTGCTATATTGGGCCCTTTGAGTCGAAATGAAAGTGACCTTGTTTCATTTGCAGGAGGCAAACAGCGGGGATTATGAGGTGTTTGAGTTGGGTCTTACCCTGAAATTCAATTTGCTGTTGGAGGGGAAAAGGAATGCAATTAAGTTACATCAAGCCTTTGCAGTCTCACAGAGTTGACTGTGTAACCTCACTAAAATTTCTCTGAAGAGTTTTGCTCTGAAAGTTCGGAGACACATGCTTTTTTTGAAGGAGCACAAGAGTCTTTCCTCCTTGGAAGACTGTTTTGAGTGAACAAGCTTTTCATTTCGAGCTGGAAATTTTCATTGGTCTTTTTAGTGAGGTATTCTCAGCTGTGCAACAGATTGGACCAAAGTGTGTGGTTTTCTGAGTCCACACAGCTTAAATGGTGTTTCAGCGAAAATCCTACTGGTTTTAGGGATTTTCCCATTGGGATGGAAAAATCACAATTTATATATCTCAAATGTTTCTCCTAGATAGTTTTGCTTTGAGAAACAGACTGTAGTGGTCTTGCATATGTCTAGTCTAAAGCAGCCTTTTTTTAATTACAGTCTAGTCAAAATTTTGCATACACCTTGCAGAATCTGCAAAATGTTAATTATCTTACAAAATGTGCATAATATCTTTTATTTATTACGGACCTGAATAAGATATTTTACATAAAAGACATTTACATATAGTCCGCAAGAGAAAATAATAGTATTTTTTTAAAATGACCGTTAAAAAGTTTACACACACTTGATTCTTAATACTATCTGAATGATCCACAGCTGTTTTTGTTTGTTTGTTTGTTTGTTTTGATTTTGAGATCCATCTTTTCACACTGAGGACAACTGAGGGACTCATATGTAACTATTACAGAAGGTTCAAACGCTCACTGATGCTCCAGAAGGAAAAACGATGCATTAAGAGTCAGGGGGTGAAAACTTTTGAACATGATGAAGATGTGTACATTTTTCTTATTTTGCCTAAATATCATATTTTTCTAATTTTGTACTGCCCTTCAGAAGCTACAGAAGATGCATGTTTCCCAGAAGAGAAAATAAGTTGAATTTTCCCTGATCTTCAAATTCTAAAAGTTTTCACCCTCCGACTTCTTATGCATTGTGTTTCCTTCTGAAGCATCATTCAGGTAACAACATAGTATTAAGAATCAACTATTATTCAACTGTTATTTTCTCTTGTGGACTATATGTAAACATCTTTTATGTGAAATATCTTATTCAGGTCAGTACTAAATAAAAAAGAACATGCAATTTGTACTATAATTCCACTTATTTTGGTAAAATAATAATTACAATTTTGCAGATTCTGCGAGGTGTATGTTCACTTTTGATCTCAACTGTAAATGTAAAAGACATTTCTCAGCAAATGTATTCTAGAACAAATGATCTGAGCTATGCTATCCACATTTGTTGTATAACTCTGTATTCTTAGTTTCTACTTCGCCTTACTAATGGTAATAAACTGAATCATTTAATTTTTCAATAAGCACATGACTTGTATTACACATATCTAACTAGATAATTTTTAGCATACAGTATGTACATTCATTGTAATGCCACATAAGGATGGGTTTTTCTGCCTTACGAAACCTTAATTTAAATGTCAGTGACAAAGCTGACATTTAAATAAAAAATAACAGAGAATCCCATTAAGTCTCCTGAGCTTGAAATAGAAAACTCTAAGCCATTAAAGTTCTCTGTATGTGCTGGGTTGCTACACTGTATGGCTCTCAACCTTTGCTGTCTAGGAGTCAAAGAGGGGAAGATCATCAATAAATCATATACAGCAGTACCATCATCTTCCAAAAAACATATACGTGCATGCACTGACAATGGATGTCTATCACAGTGTGCACTTGTAAAACCAAACTAAATGTACTTATGTATATAAGTGATAATATATACATAAAATTACACGTATATATGTGACCCTGGACCACAAAACTAGTCATAAGAAATTGACATTTATACATCATCTGAAAGCTGAATAAATAAGCTTTCTATTGATGTATAGGTTTTTGTTATGATGGGACAATATTTGGCTAAGATACAACTATTTGAAAATCTGAAATCAGAAAATTGCATTTAAAGTTGTCTAAATGAAGTTCTTAGCGATGCATATTAAGTTTTGATATATTTACTGTAGGAAATTTACAAAAATCTTTACTTAATATCCTAATGATTTTTTGGCATAAAAAACCCGTACAATGTATTTTTGGCTTCTGTTACATATATACTTGTGCTACTCAAGACTAGTTTTGTGGTCCAGAGTCATATCATATGATCTATATGCTATAACAGCTTTCTTTTGTTTTGTACAAAATGAGATTTCCACTTTGATACCTTGAAAAAGAGCAGATTTATTTGTATTACTAGCACAAACAATGCCTGTGGTGTTTTGTTCTGTTTTCAGGTGAGCTTATAAAAAGTTGCCTTTCTTCGCTTGCACTCCCACATTTTATTCTCTTTGAGACCATGAACCGTCTGCTGTGGCTGACAGGCGTGTAATAAAAAGGTTAATTGTTGCGTCTTTGCTGTGGGCTATTACAATGCCATTGCGTTGGGAACAGCTCCGCCGCCGCCACAACCTGTGAGACGTCAGAGCGACAGGCACTCAGACAAATGCGAGAGTAATCAACATGATGGATGGAAGAAAACCGTGTCCCTCCTTCCATCAGTCGTGTTTTCTTTCGCTTACCTCTTCTTTTCCTGCTTAACCACACATAAAAACAAAGGCCCTTTTCTATCTCTTTGCAGCAGTGAGACAGTGGCCGTCACGTCCGCATTCATTCAGAAGAGGGGATTAGCCACGGCCTTGGCTATTTGTATTCGTGGAGCGTCGGCTCGAGATGGCAGGGCAGGGAGCAAGACGTGGGTAATGGGAATTGTCTAGCTCGTGCCGCCTCACAGCACGCTCCACACTTTAAATCCAACTCCTCAAGGCAGACTAGAAGCGGGGTCGTTCAGGATGCCAAAGAGAACACCTGAAATGAAAGACCTTGTTTGTATGCTCCACCGCTACTCTGGAAGAGCTGCAATAGTTTTCGGCATTTCTTCCAGGTTCTAAAAATGAGGCAAACTGTTGCCGTGTAGAATCAGCTTTTGGCGCTCTCGTTTAGAAGTGATTTTGCCAAGTAGGACATGTTCCTGGATCACCTTTCTTGTTGGTCCTGGCTTAGGGAAAAGAGGTCTATAGTACCTGAAGAAAGCTTTCTGTTGGCATTCTGATACTTTTCAATGGCAGTTGCTCTGCTGGCACATGCCTCCCTAAAACATGCATGGAAATCTGCCATTTTGCTCATGATCCATGCCAGTATCCGCTGGTACTCCCTTCTGTCATTGTTTGAGAGAGTACTCTTTTTTTTTTTCTGAGAGAGTTTTTCTCTCACTGGAACCTGTTAAGTAAAAAAAATAAATAAATACAGCGCCCTTGCGCTCCGGGCATCCCATGTTCGAATCCTGACTCAAGGACCTTTCCCGATCTCTCTCCCACTTCGCTTCCTGTCATTACTGATCTGTCATATCACAATAAAAAAGGCGATTCAAATGGATAGTTCACCCAAAAATGAAAATGCTGTCATTAGTTAGTCTTTTGTTCATCTTCAGAACACAAATGACGATATTTATGATGAAATTCAAAAGCTTTCTGACCCTGCACAAACAGCAATGCAACTACCACGTTCAAGGCCCAGAAAAATTGTAAGTTTTCTTTGTGCACAAAAATTATTCTAATAGCTTCATAACATTAAGGTTGAACCATTGATGTCACATGAACTGTTTTAATGATGTTCTTACTACCTTTATGGGCCGTTGCTGTCTCCACAGGATCAGAACGCTCTCAGATTTTATCGAAAATATCTTAATTTGTGTTTTAGGGTGTGTTCAAACTTGTAGTTCAGTTCGTTTGGTTCATTTGGTCCGGACCGAAAAGGAAAATGATACATTTGTTCTGGTCCGCTTAGCATTCAAACTGGTATTTTTGACAGTGAGCCTAAAGATACCGAACCTGAAGTCATAGTGATACGTTCACAACCTGATTGGTCGGGTTAAATGACGTATATTTCGTGACGGAATTCAAATACACCTAATGCCGTCTGATGAACTAAGTGCGCTCATTGTTGCGTGTACATGATTTTATTTTCACCACCTGCAAACTCACAAAGAGCTCATAAAAGGTATTTTATCTCCTCGTTGCTCCGTGTTGTTTTGGAGACACTGCTTGTTCCCTTTGTGAAACAAAGTTGCATAGCATTGCATCTTGTCATTACTTCCTGTTTTTGGTTTGTTTATAAGTATTTGGTCCTTGTTGCATTCATTTTTCATTTGAACCACACCAGAGTTTGTTTGGAAGTGGACCGAGACCCAACTTTTTAGCGGTCTCGGTCCACTTGTTTAGTGTGGATCAGAGTTCAGATGGCAGCGTTCACACTTACTCAAATAAACCACACTAACAAAGCAATCACACCAGAGTTCGTTTGGAAGTAGACCAAGACCCATCTTTTTAGTGGTCTTGATCCACTTGTTTGGTGCGCACCAGGGTTCGGATGGCAGCGTTCACACTTACTCAAATGAACCACACTAACAGCAATTGCACCAGAGTTTGTTTGGAAGTAGACCGAGACCCAACTTTTCAGCGGTCTCGGTCCACTTGTTTAGTGTGCATCAGAGTTCAGATGGCAGCGTTCACACTTACTCAAATAAACCACACTAACAAAGCAATCACACCAGAGTTCGTTTGGAAGTAGACCAAGACCCATCTTTTTAGTGGTCTTGATCCACTTGTTTGGTGCGCACCAGGGTTCGGATGGCAGCGTTCACACTTACTCAAATGAACCACACTAACAGCAATTGCACCAGAGTTTGTTTGGAAGTAGACCGAGACCCATCTTTTTAGTGGTCTTGGTCCACTTGTTTGGTGTGCACCAGAGTTCAGATGGCAGCGTTCACACTTACTCAAATGAACCACACTAACAAAGCAATCACACCAGAGTTCGTTTGGAAGTAGACCGAGACCCATCTTTTTAGTGGTCTTGATCCACTTGTTTGGTGCGCACCAGGGTTCGGATGGCAGCGTTCACACTTACTCAAATGAACCACACTAACAGCAATTGCACCAGAGTTTGTTTGGAAGTAGACCGAGACCCATCTTTTTAGTGGTCTTGATCCACTTGTTTGGTGCGCATCAGGGTTCGGATGGCAGCGTTCACACTTACTCAAATGAACCACACTAACAGCAATTGCACCAGAGTTTGTTTGGAAGTAGACCGAGACCCATCTTTTTAGTGGTCTTGGTCCACTTGTTTGGTGTGCACCAGAGTTCAGATGGCAGCGTTCACACTTACTCAAATGAACCACACTAACAAAGCAATCACACCAGAGTTCGTTTGGAAGTAGACCGAGACCCATCTTTTTAGTGGTCTTGATCCACTTGTTTGGTGCGCACCAGGGTTCGGATGGCAGCGTTCACACTTACTCAAATGAACCACACTAACAGCAATTGCACCAGAGTTTGTTTGGAAGTAGACCGAGACCCATCTTTTTAGTGGTCTTGATCCACTTGTTTGGTGCGCATCAGGGTTCGGATGGCAGCGTTCACACTTACTCAAATGAACCACACTAACAGCAATTGCACCAGAGTTTGTTTGGAAGTAGACCGAGACCCATCTTTTTAGCGGTCTCGGTCCACTTGTTTAGTGTGCACCAGAGTTCAGATGGCAGCGTTCACACTTACTCAAATAAACCACACTAACAAAGCAATCACACCAGAGTTCGTTTGGAAGTAGACCAAGACCCATCTTTTTAGTGGTCTTGATCCACTTGTTTGGTGCGCATCAGGGTTCGGATGGCAGCGTTCACACTTACTCAAATGAACCACACTAACAGCAATTGCACCAGAGTTTGTTTGGAAGTAGACCGAGACCCATCTTTTTAGTGGTCTTGGTCCACTTGTTTGGTGCGCACCAGGGTTCGGATGGCAGCGTTTACACTTACTCAAATGAACCACACTAACAGAGCAATTGCACCAGAGTTTGTTTGGAAGTAGACCGAGACCCAAATTTTTAGCGGCCTCTGTCCACTTGTTTGGTGCGCACCAGGGTTCAGATGGCAGCGTTCACACTTACTCAAATGAACCGCACTACTAGAGCAATTGCACCAGAGTTCGTTTGGAAGTAGACCGAGACCCATCTTTTTAGTGGTCTTGGTCCACTTGTTTGGTGTGCACCAGAGTTCAGATGGCAGCGTTCACACTTACTCAAATGAACCACACTAACAGCAATTGCACCAGAGTTTGTTTGGAAGTAGACCGAGACCCATCTTTTTAGTGGTCTTGATCCACTTGTTTGGTGCGCACCAGGGTTCGGATGGCAGCGTTCACACTTACTCAAATGAACCACACTAACAACAATTGCACCAGAGTTTGTTTGGAAGTAGACCGAGACCCATCTTTTTAGCGGTCTCGGTCCACTTGTTTAGTGTGCACCAGAGTTCAGATGGCAGCGTTCACACTTACTCAAATAAACCACACTAACAAAGCAATCACACCAGAGTTCGTTTGGAAGTAGACCAAGACCCATCTTTTTAGTGGTCTTGGTCCACTTGTTTGGTGCGCACCAGGGTTCGGATGGCAGCGTTCACACTTACTCAAATGAACCACACTAACAGAGCAATTGCACCAGAGTTTGTTTGGAAGTAGACCGAGACCCAAATTTTTTGCGGTCTCTGTCCACTTGTTTGGTGCGCACCAGGGTTCAGATGGCAGCGTTCACACTTACTCAAATGAACCACACTAACAGAGCAATTGCACCAGAGTTTGTTTGGAAGTAGACCGAGACCCACATTTTTTGCGGTCTCTGTCCACTTGTTTGGTGCGCACCAGGGTTCAGATGGCAGCGTTCACACTTACTCAAATGAACCGCACTACTAGAGCAATTGCACCAGAGTTCGTTTTAATCAAACCAAACATGACAAGTGTAAACACACTTTTAATGATGAACGAAGGTCTTACAGTTTTGGAACGACATGAGGAGGAGTAATTACTGACAGAATTTTAACTTTTGGGTGAACTTTCTCTTTTAAAAGTGCCTCAGTGACACAACAGTTTTCCCATGAATGTATCTGAAGTAGTTTAAATGACATTTGGTTTGCAGAGTGCTGGTGCTCTGAATAATCAGGGCATGTTTTATGCCATACGAACTGATCCGGGGTCAGAATGTGACATCAATCCAGGATCTTTCCTAACCCCGGCTGCATAGCCCTCATTCGCCCTTCTGCATCCCCGTCTTCCTGTGACCTCTGCTCGAGTGGAGTTGTCCTGTTCCCCGAGCTGTCTGCTGGTCTCTCAATCAATCAGTGTTTCATTTCACACTTCAGCCCTCTATGCTCACCCGGCCCAGCAATGAAATTCAAACAACACACAAACAGCCATGAATTTCAAACACCAGTGACACTGGAAACATTCATATTTTGGATGTTTCATTTTGTGCAGGTTCCGGTACAGTTCTAGCAGTTGTGCTGTTATGGATAAGCTTTGTTGTTGCTTATGCTCAGAAAATCAGAACATCCTATTAAACTTGCAGTGCCTGTATGCGCGCCATGGTACATTGTGCTAAAATGCTATGAAGAGGCATTGCTTGTTTGCTCCTGTGTCAGCTTTCAATTTGAACACTGAAATGAATTGCCGCCCAAGATAATATCTCAGACAATGAATGCTGTCTGAAATTCATTGTGTGCTCATTTGAGTTTGAAATGCTTTATCAGTGCTGCGGTGAAGTATATCGCTACTCCCCAGATAGGCGCCTTTCTGAGAACATGCCTCTACTGTTCCACTGACGTCTGTATTAGTACTTGTGTGTGCTTGTGTATTTATATGTATGTCATTTGGAGGGTGTTTTGGTTAAGTGAATGGGCGTAGACAATAAGTATGGATCAAGTTTAGGGGCTTAGGTTTCATTCCTATACTTAATCAGGGACACAGAAACCTCCCAGAGAGTAGTATTTACACAACATCCACACTCAGGAAGAGAACACAGATCCGTTGTTTCGTGGTAAAGTTTGCCACATGACTTCAGTGACCTGAATTGTCATTCACTGTGAGCACTCAGGTCTGTCTTTGGATTGGCTCCACTGCCCGCGCTTGTGGCTTTCAGCTGTGCAGTCTGTGCAGGGCATTTTTAGCTTGTGTACAGGCCAACAACATTTGTCTGTGTTGCTGTATTCCAACTCCCATACATATAAAAACAGAATCATGCAGAGAGAGCATAAGAGGGAGAAGATGGATCACTTGTAGAGAAATGAATGAGAAAACCACAGCACTCAATATGGTGGCTGTAGGGAAAAAAGCCTTTAGGTTTAATAAGCCAATCAGCTCGAGGGATAGTTCACCCAAAAATTAAAAAACTGTCATGAATTGCTTGCTTTGGTTATCTTTGGAACATAAATTAAGATATTTTGGATAAAATCTGAGAGCTTTCTGACTCTGCATAGACAGATAGACAAAATCCAATTGTTAAGACATCGTTAAAATAGTCCATGTGACATCCGTGGTTCAACTGTAATTTTATGAAGCTATGAGAATACTTTCTGTGCTTTTCTGTGCTATTGTTGTCCGGTTTCACATGCTTTCAGGAACGTAATCTTAGCCAGTAGTTTAGGGGTCTTTCATAGATACCGTACTTGCCTGGCATGACCATAGCTGCTTGAGGGCATTTTCAAAATACTCCCTGAAATGCCCTGACTTGCCTTGAAGGGACTTTGGCATGTTTGGCCTTGCTTGTGCTGTCCATTTTCCCATTTGTTAATGTGTTGATCTAGGAATAGATCAATAATATTTAGTGCAGGAGCCAGGGTGTATTGAGAGGTGGGGTTTGTGCATGAAGGAACTTGCTCTATTTTAAGGTCTGTTTTTGTTATCATCTAAAAACTGATTTCAGTGTCAATGTGCTGACAGTTAGATGTCTACTGTGCAGTAATGTGAGAGGATGGAAACGTCAGTGCAGCGCAGCAAGAAGGCTAGTAGCTACCAAAAACACTATAAATGTGAGAGTGTAGGAAGAATAAGTAAAAAAAAAATCTACTAATGACAATTTAATTTCAAATAGAGTCAAGATAAATTTGCCTGCAAACGCTTTGCTTGGAGTGACTTTGATTTTTTTTTATAAAAACGTAATGAACTCTTGTTATTTCAAGCAAGTGAGACATCCAAAATGTGTACTTTGGGTTGGAAAACACTATCTATGAAACAACCCTTTAAAAATGTCTAATCAGGATCATTTGAAGCCAAAATTTTCACTGAAAAATTAAAAGTTTACTTCCAGAACAAAAATGTACAGATACTTTACTCACCCCCTTGTCATTCAAGTTGTTCATGTCTTTCTCTCTTCAGTCGAAAGGAAATTATGTTTCTTGAGAAAAACATTTCAGTTATTTCTCTCCATTTTGTGGATTTCTATGGTGCCCCGAGTTTGAACTTCCAAAATGCAGTTTAAATGCAGCTTCAAAAGGCTCCAAATGATCCCAGACAAGGAATATGGGTACTTCTGAGATGCAAGTTTTTCGACATACCCTAACTGTCTTGAACTGGAATACACAGAGTTCACGCAGAGCTAGACAAGACGAGCATTTGAGGTTGAAAAGTATATAAATTGTCAATTTATTTTAGAAAATAGCCAATCGTTTTGCTAGATAAGACCCTTCTTCCTCGGCTGGGATTGTTTAGAGCCCTTTGAAGCTGCATTTTGGACGTTCAAACTCATGGGCACCATAGAAGTCCACTATATGGAGAAAAATCCTGAAATGTTTTCCTTAAAAAACATAATTTCTTGTAATTTTTAGTTTCATTATTTTTGTTCTGGAAGTGAACTTCCGAGAGCTTTCTGACCCTGCATAGACAGCAACTCAACCGACATGTTCAAGGCCCAAAAAGGTAGGAAGGACATTAAAATAGTCCATGTGACATCAGTGGTTCAACCTTAATTTTATTAAGCTATGAAAATACATTTTGTGAGCAAAAAAAAAAAACAATTATATGGAGTATCACAATGCATGCATGAGGTGCTGCTGACGCAGGAGCCGGCGTTCATGGAGCAGATTGTCAGGTAGTGGCATTTACCTCAGATTGAGAGGACAGACAGCAGGAAATCTCCCTATGAATCATTCATCATCCCTGACAAACTGTTGCCCTCTTTTCTATCCTTGATGCTTGTATGTTTGTTTTCAAGTTGCGCTGATTTAACCGACACATTTAGAGACCCAGTGCTTTCCATTATTCATGATTTTAGATTAGTTCACTGTGGAAATCCTCAGAGAATCCAAATGCTGGATCTAGCGTTTGCAGGTAAACTTTATCACGCTTTCCCCAGTTTACCTGTGGGATCCGTTTATCACTTACCACTTAGCCTAGGCTTCTCATAGATAAGTATTCAGCAATAAAACCGAGTAAATCTGCATAACAAAGCAAATCTAGATGCTCTTGGTTCATTGTTTGTAGTCCCACAACACATTGAGATTCATTGTGCAGTGCTGCGGAGAGTGAGATTGGATGGTAGACAGCACGTCTTTACTAGAGCAGTACTCTTTGGCTCTTTCAACTCTGCACTGAAGTGTCATTATGCCAAAAGCCTCTCATCTAAAAATTGGCGCTTACAAATCCTGATCGCTCCTCTCAAGCTTCAACCCCAGGGGAAATCTGTTCTTCAATACAACTCTGATTGAGACGGACACAAGCAACATCATGCATGGCTGTCCTTCATCAGATTGACAGACCTTTGAACTGTATCTGTTTGGATTTTCGTAAGAATCGATGCATTTGTTAAAAACGTTGAATAGCAGTGACAGTGCTCATTGAGCAAGCAGTGATTTATTTTGTCATCAGCATGAAATTTACATTTGTTTTTTTCTTTTTTTTTGCAGTGTTGGCTTGAATAAATGTTCAAGTAAGGTGCTAAATAAAGCATGCTTATGCTTTTTGGATCCTGGGGGTCGGTCTGACATAGCAAGATGATGCACTGAAAATCATTGAAGAGGCATTGCTAAGTGGTTACGAGGGCATTCTGGGTCATTGCCTGGGTGTTAATAGAGTTTCTAGGTTGCTGCTTGACTATAGAGTGCATTAGTGCCCACTTACCACCTACTTTTTCAGCAGTGTTGGTGTCTTAATTTTCTTTATCATTAGTTTTACCCATAGAAGTTTTAATTTAAGCTGTATATGGTGAATCGTGACATTTCAAACTTTTTGGGGGTACAAAACTGTTGCAGATTTTTAGTGATAGTTGTTAACGAGTCCCTTGTTTGTCCTGAACAGTTAAACTGCCATCTGTTCTTCAGAAAAATCCTTCAGGTTCCACAGATTCTTTGTTTTTTCAGCATTTTTGTGTATTTGAAACCTTTCCAACAATGTCTGTATGATTTTGAGATCCATCTTTTCACACTGAGGACAACTGAGGGACTCATATGCAACTATTACAGAAGTTTCAAATGCTCACTGATGCTCCAGAAGGAAAAACAATCGATTAAGAGCCAGGGTTGTAAACTTTTGAACATAATAAAGATGTGTACACTTTTTAAATTTTGCCTAAATATCTTTTTTTATTATTATTTAGTAGTGCCATTCAGAAGCTACAGAAGATACTTACATGTTTCCCAGAAGACTTAAATGTAATTTAAATTTAAATTTACACTTATCTTCAAATTCAAAAAGCTTTCATTCAAAAACCAAAGAATTTGTGGGACCTGATGGAATTTTCTGAAGAACATTGGGCAGTTTAACTGTTCAGGACAAACAAGGGACTTAAAGGAGTAGTTCACTTTCAGAACAACAATTTACAGATAATTTACTCACCCCTCTGTCATCCAAGCTATTTATGTCTTTTTTTCTTAAGTCATCAAGAAATTATATATTTTTTAGATAAACATATCTGGAAATTTCTCCATATAATGGACTTAAATGGTGCCCCGATTTTTGAATCTTCAAAATGCCGCTTAAATGCAGTTTAAATGCAGCTTCAAGTGGCTGTAAACAATCCCAGCCGACGAAGAAGGGTCTTGTCTACCGAAACGTTCGGTCATTTTCTTAGAAAAATATACTTTTAGATACCTTTTAAGCACTGAAACTCGTCCAGCACTAGGGCTTGTAGTGCGCGTTCCCGACTTTACGTACTGCGTCCAGTTCTTAGAAGGTATATAAAAATATATTTTTCTAAGAAAATGACCGAACGTTTTGGTAGACAAGACCCTTCTTCGTCGGCTGGGATCGTTTACAGCCATTTGAAGCTGCATTTAAACTGCATTAAAACGGCATTTTGAAGATTGAAAATCAGGGCACCATTTAAGTCCATTATATGGAGAAATTTCCAGAAATGTTTATCTCAAAAAACATAATTTCTTGACGACTGAAGAAAAAAAGACATAAACATCTTGGATGACAAGGGGGTGAGTAAATTATCTGTAAATTGTTGTTCTGAAAGTGAACTACTCCTTTAAGAACAACTATCACATAAAAAAAAAACAAAAAAAAAAAACAGCTGTGGATAATTCAGGTAGCAACACAGTATTAGGAATCAAGCGTATGTAAACTTTTGAACAGGGTTATTTTTATAAATTCAACTATTATTTTCTCTTGTGGACTAAATGTAAGCGTCTTTTATGTGAAATATCTTCATTACAGGTCAGTACTAAATTAAAATAGCATGCATTTTGTATGATCCCTCTTATTTTAGTAAAATAATTAGCATTTTGCAAATTCTGCGAGGTGTATATAAACTTTTGACCTTTCTGTATAGAAACATTATAATTTAAGTTCATTTAAAGATTTCTATAAATATCTAATATATAAATATTTTTCAGCTTAGAATGCTTCATTGCAAGCTCTTTTGCTGCAGTTTGTTAATGCAACTCTCTGATTGGTGGAATTTTCAGCTTTTAAATTATTATTTGAAAAATGAGTTTAAATAGTGTGAACAGATGGCTTCAGCTAAAGCATTACCATCACAACTTTGGAATTCACAGTAGGTCTTTTAAGGTTTATAAGTTGTTAAAAATCAATTTCCCCTATGGAGAAAATGAATGGTGGTTTTACTTATGGAACCCGACTGTTGCAGTCTATTCTGCTGGTTGCTAGGACATTGCTAGGGTGTTCTAGGTCAGGGTCTGTCACTTAATCATGCCATGGACCCCCAATATGTCTACAAAAATAGTTTCTACTATCATACTTTTGTAGCCCCTTGTTGTACATCATGTTATAGATAAACACACACTTAGGTAGTTTATTCTTTTAAGGTTTAGCACCTTCTAAACTCCAGGCATGTCAGTCAGTTTCCATAAGACTTGAGTCTGTAGGTGGTAAGCTCTTGCTTAGCTCTCTTGTCAGAGCAGATCTGTGCACCACGGTCAACCCTTCAGCCCCAGAAAGCCATCTGTCTGCAACCAGCAGATTCTCAGTTTGTTTCCATGCATAGCATTTTTCCCTCTGACTGAATGCGCTTGCATTTTAAACCCCTCATTATTAGAGTGTTTGGCTTATATTTGTGTTTTTCAGTTTCCAAATTCTCACTGTAGCGTTATTGATTTGTCTCTGCCATCAGTGAAGTCAAAACAATTTGAACCCAGGGTTGTTTATTCTGTTTAGTAGCCTTTAGCGGGAGGCTCATTTGTATTTGTGTCACCGCTTTGTCTCGATCCTGGCCGCAGTTTCAAAGTGTCACTCAAAACTAATAAAAGATGGGGAGGCAGTCGCCGTTGCCACGTTACAGGATTCTCGTCTTTCTCTTGAGAGCAGCAGGGGAGTGAATGCTTGTAGAAGTAAAGCAGACAGCCGGTTCTCACTCTCTGAATGAAATAAATCCGGTTTCCGAGTTGGATGTGCCTGGAACAGCTCTTTTGAACAACTACAGCAGAATGATGGGAATGAGGGGTTTAAAGTGTATAAGTTTAAGGACCTTGTTTCACCAGGCTGCCCTGAACTCTGTGCGCAAGGGCTCTGGGGAGCCTTGAGGAATTTCTCTGCCTGCTAACTAACTTCTGTCAGTATGTAGCGAGTGAAGTGTGTCCAGGATTAGACAGTGAACCCGGGTCAAGAGCAGAATGTGTGTAGCAGTGCTGTTTCAACGCAGCCAAGCTAAGTTACACAGTTTAAGTTAGTTAAAGATAAAACGTGGAATTTCAGTGCAACTAGCATCGCAAAACTGAACTGCTAAAATAATGACTGTTTCCAAATGTGTTTCCTGAACACAATGACCATTTGCAATTGGTTGCACAGATAGCTCAAGTGCTACATGTGCAGATCAGTGTTGTTTTCGTCAACGATGACGATGACGAAATCATTTCGTTGACGCCACTTTTTTTCATGACGATAATGAGACGATGACGAGATAAAAATGGCTCGTTGATGACTAAAACATGACCAGACGTGTGTGAGTTTTCGTTGACGAGACGAGAATAGATGAAAATGTTAGTGGGTGGTCCGTCAGACGTTTAAAATGCATGACATTTCTGCTTATTGTGCATGCCAATCAAAACCTAAAACGTATCTGCCGCTATGGCAAGCCGTTTTAGCATTAAATACTCTTTGCCATACTAGTATGGCAAGCCGTTTTAGCATTAAATACTCTTTGCCATACTAGTATGGCAAGCCGTTTTAGCATTCCATCCTTGTTTGTCTTTTATGTTTTAAAACATTCCTTCATTATTGTAATTATTGGTGAAAATAGTCGATCCAGAAGCTCACATTGTGTTGAACTATAGATCTGCTATTTTCAGAACTTATAAGTGACACTACCCAACAGCAAAATACTTACTGACCTACATTAATTTGTTAAAAGACTACTTTTCCCCCTTTTTTGACTAAAACTAGACTAAAACCTTTTTGACTTTTCGTCGACTAAAACTAGACTAAAACCTTTTTGACTTTTCGTCGACTACAATTGGACTAAAACTATCACATATAGAAGTGACTAAAATTTGACTAAAACTAAGAAGCATTTTAGTCCAAAAGACTAAATCTAAGATGGTTGTCAAAAACAACACTGGTGCAGATATGCACTTGTAGCGTACTTCAAATCTTAAAAGTAAATGCTGGCAATGTAAAAGGCCATTTAAAGGGATAGGTCACCCAAAAATGAAAATTACAAATTACAAAGTTTTAAATGTGGATATATTTCTTACACAAACACATCAGTGCACTTTAGAAGGCCTTTGTTAACCCCCTAAGCTGTGTGGAGTACTTTTTATGGTGAATCGATGCACTTTATTGGACTTCAAAATCTCAACAGCCATTCACTGCCATTATAAAGCTTGGAAGAGCAAGACAGTTTTTTAATAGAACTCTGATTGTATTCATCTGAAAGTAGAAAGTCTCATACACTACTAGTCAAAAGTTTGGACACACTTCCCCATTCTCTTAAAGAATGGTAGTGTACATCTAGGATGGCTTGAGTAAATCATGGGGCAATTTTCATTTTTGGGTGAACTATGTCTTAGTGTACTTAAAGAGAGTACACTTTCATAACTGTTGTTTTCTTAACACATTGAAGTACAGTTGTTAATAATATTGAATGAAATGGTTCAAAATATAATTAATTCTGAAATTACATACAAAGATACCTAAGTTCTATTTAAGTGAATCAAAAACAGTCTTAAAGGGGTCATCGGATGCAAAACTCACTCACAAAACTCACTTTTTTTACTTTTATGTAATAATGAACATAGCAGTCGTCATTTACTCCCGTCATCTGAGCCACTGATGACGCTGATTAACATTACTTTCGTTTTTGAAAGGAAAATGCCGATCCCAATCTACATATGCGCCTATGTTCGTGCAAATCATTCGTGATGCAGCTTTACTCGCAGCAGAAGTGAGTATAAGGGGTTTTTATGCGTCTTTGCAAATGGCCTTTCTTAATAATGTGCTAGTTAGCAAGTTTCACAGCTATACAAGGCTAAATGTGGCTAAAGTAAACATTACTGCTCGTCATCCCACGCCAGAGAGGGGCGGGGCATGCAGATCTCATTAGCATTTAAAGGAACATGCAACAGAATAGCTTGCTCTAAAAAGGGCTAAATTTGACGAGGTAAAAAAAAGTGTTTTTTACACTACCATTGAGAAATTTGAATCAAAGTATGTTATAGACTTCTCATCAAGACCCTAAATAATTATGTCAACTTGTGGAAAATGGGTGTTTAATAAAAAATTAAGCTATAGCAGTGTTGTTTTCGTCAACGATGACGATGACGAAATCATTTCGTTGACGCCACTTTTTTTCATGACGATAACGAGCCGATGATGAGATAAAAATGGCTCGTTGATGACTAAAACATGACGAGACGTGTGTGAGTTTTCGTTGACGAGACGAGAATAGACGAAAATGTTAGTGGGTGGTCCGTCAGACGTTTAAAATGCATGACATTTCCGCTTATTGTGCATGCCAATTAAAACTTAAAAAGTATCTGACGCTATGGCAAGCCGTTTTAGCATTAAATACTCTTTGCTGTACTAGTATGGCAAGCCGTTTTAGCATTCCATCCTTGTTTGTCTTTTATGTTCTAAAACATTCCTTCATTATTGTAATTATTGGTGAAAATAGTCGATCCGGAAGCTCACATTGTGTTGAACTATAGATCTGCTATTTTCAGAACTTATAAGTGACACTACCCAACAGCAAAATATTTACTGACCTACATTAATTTGTTAAAAGACTACTTTTTTCCCTTTTTTTGACTAAAACTAGACTAAAACCTTTTTGACTTTTCGTCGACTAAAATTGGACTAAAACTATCACATATAGAAGTGACTAAAATTTGACTAAAACTAAGAAGCATTTTAGTCCAAAAGACTAAGACTAAGACTAAATCTAAGATGGTTGTCAAAAACAACACTGAGCTATAGGCATTTTCATTTAATTGTGACTTTATAAAAAAGATTTAAACAAAAAATATATATAAAAAAAAACTAAGAAAAGGACGTAAAGTATCACAAAAGGACTTAAATATGTAAATCCAGTTCAAGGTTGATTCAAATTAACCATCTGAATGAACTGATTCGCTAATGCCTCTGAAGGTTGCTTGTTACTACAAAAAGCTATGACATTTTAAAGCAGCTGAATTATTCTCACACTAATGAAAACGTTGTTGAGACGGTAGCAACGGTTAGACTGCGTTTAGCCAGTTACTCTTAGGCACTGGTGTTTGTACAGTATGCAGGCTGAGACTGTATAGGAGAGCTGTGAGATGGCATTCCTGGGTTTTCTCTGCTGGTTTGTTTTCACGGTCATGAAATGCTGTGGTCTGAGGGGCCCCTGCAGCTGCAGCTCTGTTTGTGCCATGCAGCTTCACACCTCACAGGAGGAACCTGTTCAGACTGGTCAGATATGAAACAACAACACTAGAGGGGCATGTTTCAGACGTGTCAGCCGAGCCAACACCATTGGCGCTAGAGAGGGGCTTTATCACTAGCTAGTGTCAGTCACAGGCTGTCTGACACTCTGAAATGAACCATGCTGGCCGCCTTACATATGTGGGCTCTCTATGACACCAGATGAATATTTTCAATTAAAACATTTGTAATGCTCTTTCTTAAAGGGATCGTTCCAACCTGATCTAATGGCAAAAAACGTACCTGTGGGAACTTTTTCGCAAGACGTGTTATATTTACAAATAAGTACATATCACTCAGGGATGGGGCGATACATCTACCTCCCGATTCGATACTATCACGATACTTAGGTGCCAATGTGATATGTATTGTGATTTTAGATTCTACAAGTATTGCGATTCGATATTGCTATTAGGGCTGGGACGATACGCTAATCTGCCGATTCAAATGTTCAACAAAATGAGTTGAAAAATACTTTCTGAAATAAAATAAAGCGCTATGTTACTTTGCAAACCGTTTCAATCATGTTTAGTCATGTTGTCCCGGCAAAACAAATTTTAATTTGTTTGCCGCAGTATATTTTGGTCATCCCATTAAAAATAACATTCAAATTGGATCATTTTAGGGCTTTAAATGCTGGAAAGTCATTAAAAAGGTGCTTGAATTTCTCTCTCAAAGGTTGTACAAACCCTGAAATGAATAATGCATTATTATTTCTACCACAACACCATGGTTATAGTTTGCATTAGTACTTCTGGTTGTTTAAAACAGAATTCTGGGCAGAATTCGAATGATTCTCAATTCAATTCAATTCAAGTTTATTTGTATAGCGCTTTTCACAATACAAATCGTTGCAAAGCAGCTGTACAAAAGTTTAGGCTACTACAATATATTTAGTAGCTTATTAGTGGTGACTACTGTATGTTAAGTCGATGTACATATGGTATAAATGTTAAAATCAGTAACTGTGTAATCAAACAGATGATGAACACTAATTGCAATGGTTATGTGCTGTAATCAAACTTGTAGGAAAATTGTGTAGTGCTGTATGTTGTTTCAAGGCTGGCATCATCTGCGGTCCTCTGAGGGGTTGGCATCATCTCTTCTTCTGAATCCAGACTGAATCTTGTGTAAATCCTACAGTAGTTACCACGGGATGGAAATCCCGTGGCAGAGACAGAGAAACAAAGAGAAATAATTAGCGTAGCTGCTGTTCCAACTTCCAACCAAACAAAATTGATGTGTTTAGCCCAAGCTGAAGAATATTAATGTGCATTTGATCAGATGTAACTGAAGTACAACGTTATGAGATACATTATGTGAATGCTGATTCTCTCTAGATCTTACTGCAACCGTTTTCATTGTGCGACGAAGTCAATCACTTTATACTGGATCTCGCAGCACTGTGCAGTAACAGTGTCGCAAAATCAATTTGGCTCCTGAGTAAAGCTGTTTTGAGCTTGGACAAGTTTGTTTGCTTTGCAGTCTGAGCTGATAAACGGTCTGCTCTGCGCAGCTCAAATGTAGTGCGGTTTAGTTCCGCTTTTCGTTTGTTGTTAGATGATTCTCATTTGCAACAGAAATGCCAGCACTTATGAGTTAAACAACGCAGTGGTCGTGCCAGTGCGGCCGCTCACAAAAACTAGTCCCACTGGCAGAAAAAATGGTCGCAAAACGTCTGGACTATATGCATGAATCATATATTATTTAATCATATGTATGTCATTATTTACATAATACATGTAAGTATAGTAATTATTAATTTATATGTAAATGTTATATTTTTGGACAAAATATTCTTGATAAATAAGTTAAAATCTAAATCTAAATAAGATTAAATATGAATAAAATAACACATTAAGCACACATAATACATAAATAAATATATTTTAATAAATATATGCATGTCTGTATGAACCTTATCATCTTGGCTCATGAATATTAATCAGGTGATGAACTAAAGCCATCAAATATTTACGTGTCTGGCTACAATTTTTTCTTCACATGGCAGTTGAAACTCCTATGTAAACATTAATCCTCCAAATAATCATGTTATAATGGTTACTCGAGTCCTGTCACACATGTAATAGAAATACAGTTCATATACAGGTCAAAAGTTTACATACATCTTGCATAATCTGCAAAATGTTAATTATTTTGGCGAAATAAGAGGGATCATACGAAATGCATGTTATTTTTTCTTTAGTACTGACCTGAGTAAGATGTTTCACATAAAAGATGTTTACATATAGTCCACAAGAGAAAATAATAGTTGAATTTATAAAAAGTTACCCCGTTCAAAAGTTTACACACACACTTGATTCTTAATACTGTTGTTACCTGAATGATCCACAGCTGTTTTGTTTGTGATTTTTGTTTAGTGATAGTTGTTCATGAGTCTCTTGTTTGTCCTGAGCAGTAAAACTGCCCGCTGTTCTTCAGAAAAAAACCTTCAGGTTCCACAAATTCTTTGCTTTTGAGATACATCTTTTCACACTGAGGTCACCTGAGAGACTCATATGCAACTATTACAGAAAGAAAAATGATGCATTAGGAGCCAGGGTGTAAACTTTTGAACAGAATGAAGATGTGTAGCCTACATTTTTCTTATTTTGCCTAAATATCCTATTTTTTTTATTTAGCACTGCCCTTCAGAAGCTACAGAAGATAATTACTTGTTTCCCAAAAGACAAATGACTTAATGCATTGTGTTTCCTTCTGAAGCATCAGTGAGCGTTTGAACCTTCTGTAATTGTTGCATATGAGTCCCTCAGTTGTCCTCAGTGTGAAAAGATGGATCTCAGAATCATGCAATCATTGTTGGAAAGGGTTCAAATACACCAAAAATGCTGAAAAACCAAGAATCAAGTGTATGTAAACTTTTGAATGGGAACATTTTTATAAATTCACCTATTATTTTCTCTTGTGGACTAAATGTAAACATCTTTTATGTGAAATATCTCATTCAGGTCAGTACTAAATAAAAAAACAACATGAATTTTGGTTAGATTTTTTATTTTATTTTGGTAAAATAATTAACTTTTGCAGGTTCTGTAAACTTTTGACTGTATATATTTGATATTGATTTTGGTATTTTAATACTCAAAAGGAAACATGATCACTATTTTTTTTTTTAAATCTAAGTAGCAGAAGTCTGTTCAGTGCCGTTTAGAAAAAAACGAGATCTCATTTGGGATTTTTCTTTCCTAAGGGTATTCTCAGTGTCAAACGTTTCTTTTTTGACTCATGAATTAAAAGTAGATATATCATTATGCGTGTGATAATAGCATTCAGAATGAAGCTGTCTGTGGCACAGTGTGATTTGCCCAAAGGGAAAAGGAAAGAGCAGCTTTCACACAGCTCTTGGCTTTCATACTCGTCTCGCACCCTCAGTTTTGCAGGTGTCCGGACTAAAGAGGCTTATTATTCTTACTCGAAGTGAAGAACAGAAAGGCGAGCTGGAGGGAGGCTCAGCTGCTGGCGATCACACCACTGCGTCTGTCACCTCTGGCTGCCCGTCCTGCCCTCCTTTCTCTCCACTGCCTGGGTGGATCTGTCTGGAGGAAGGGCAGAATAGCCCACCACAAACTGACTGGCCGTCGCCTTTTTTTTTTCCTTCTCAGCCTTTGCCCATTCACACTGCGTAGTCATCTCATATAAGCGTGATTGACCGAGGCTCACAATTACAACTGACAGATTGTAGTTCTGTGTGCCAGTTTGCTGAAGGCCTTTAAGAAAGATGCATCCAACAAGTCACGATCTGAGGAAGACACCTGCACTCAGTGTGCTAATTTTAGTAATTGGATAGCAATTAAAAACTCAGGCCTGAAGAAAAAAAAAAGACACATGGTTCCTCCTACATCCTTAGTATGGTTGAAACACGGAGCAGATGTGACGTGTAATTCAAGGCATCATCAAGAACGACAGAAAGCTTCAAAGTAGAAATCCTGTTTGACTCACTTCCAGATGTGAGACTATAGTGATATTAACACAAAGCTGTTGCCAAGCAGACGGCATGATGTGTTTGTATGTTCAAGTGTGATAGATTACGTGTGCAGTGCAGGGATGTTCTCATATCCGTGTCCATATGTGCATGATATAAGCAGTTCCATCTGCTTCCTGATCTCAGCACTCCTATAGGAGATATATTAAGAAGATCCACATAGCCTTATAATAGTATTGTGCTTTGATCCTGTTTTCAGATTAAATGTTTGAATGTATTCATACGCTAGTTTGTTTGTTCGTTGTAGATGTATGTATGCATATACATATATATATATATTTTAGAGAGATTGAATATTTAAGTTAATTTTTTATTTTATTTATCAATACATCAATCAGATTAAATGGGTAAATGTGTGCATTTATTTTTTTTATTTGTTTATTTATTAGTAATTGTATTTTTTTAAATTTGTACAATTATTTATAAAAAGATATAATTGTTTTTCTAAGACATTAATTTTATTTTATCTTATTTTATTAAAAATTATATAGGCGTTAATGACTAAAAAATGTAAATAAATTTGATTCTGTTTTTATGTTTTCATG
>NC_133363.1:11533934-11566205 GCF_049309525.1 Garra rufa | reverse complement strand
ATTTGTAGCAATAGCCAACAATACATTGTATGGATCAAAATGATCGATTTTTCTTTTATTCCAAATAAAAACATTAGGATATTAAGTAAAGGTGTTCCATGTAGATATTTTGTACATTTCATACCATAAATATACCAAAACTTTAATTTTTTAATTTGTAATATGCATTGATAAGACGATTTTAATGTGTTGACTATACTAAATAAATATAATTTTATTTAAAATAAATATATTTTAAATAAAAATAAATTATCATTATTGTGTAATTGCATTTTTTTAAATACATGACATACAAGTTTCAATAGAAATGACATTATACAACGTATATTTTGGTTTACCACAAATTATATATAATTCCCATACTATTACTTTTTTTTCTACAAGTGTACTTCGTTTTCACAAAGGCTGGGTCATCAGCGCCCTCCCTCCGGCCAAACATTATATGGCCAGACTCTATTAGCAACAGCATAAATTTGATCTCAGCAGAGTGTGAGTTGAAAACAGCATTTCATCTTGTTAATACATATCCTGAACAAAAGGCTGCAGAAATTATAGGCCATTAACATTGATAAGCAACTCTGCCAATGGCCAACCCGCAATAATTTCCCCCGACCTTTATAGATCAGGAGAGCAGCAGACAATGATCAACCCCAAATTGGATTCTAAATGGGGTTTCCAGAGAGCCGAGCAAAGGAGAACAAGGGGTTTCACTAAGATTTCCTGAGCTGGTGTGGATAACAAAACCTCAGGAATAGTTAGACCAGCTACGCTATTCCAAAAACCATCTTATGATCCTTAGAGGTAAACCGTAAAAACTCTAAATAGTAGGGATGGACTGAATGTTCAGCAACCGAAATTATTCAGCTGAAAATAGCAAAAAAAAAAAGAAAAAAAAGCTCTTTGGGTGTTAATAAGCGAA
Organism: Garra rufa; assembly: GCF_049309525.1. Lineage (NCBI taxonomy): Eukaryota > Metazoa > Chordata > Actinopteri > Cypriniformes > Cyprinidae > Garra > Garra rufa. The sequence continues at coordinate 11,565,286 of NC_133363.1, read as the reverse complement.
AAGGCAGAATAAATTATACCTAACAATGACGTGAAGTGATCAAATAGAGGCGCGCACTGATGCAGCAAACATTTTGGCAGTGTGGACGCATTTAAAACTGTTTGAGAAAGACGCAAAAACCATTACAAGCCGGACAGCAATAGACTGTTTAGTATTGCATTGCATGTCTTCGATGAGAAGAGAAATGGGTGGTTGTTGCTGGTTACTGGATGATGACTGAAATTGCGAAAATTGCCTTAAAGGAGAAGTCCGGTGTGATATTGACCTAAAGTGTATTGAATCATGATACCGAGTGTGAACGTACCTTGCATATCTCATCTCAGTTTGTGTCCAGCAGTCCGAAATCTGGGGGTCAGTTAGCCGATGCTCACAACAGGTTGTCAATGAGGGTGAATCGGGCATCGGAGAAGCCATGTAAATAAATCACTGTTTTACGCCATTTACGAGGCACAAAGTTGCTCCACACTTCATTGGTAGACTTCCTAGGGCCCCGACATTTAAAACGAGACATTGAGAACTCAGAAAAAGCACTGGTAGTTTATTTACAAGAAGATTTATACAGACATTTTCCACCAGAAAATGACCGGTCGCCGCCATCTTGAATTTAGTCACGATAAGTCGAGTGTCGAGCATGAAGGAAATTACAACCTGATAAGTTGATAACCTGATAAATTCCTTCCTGCTCGACACTCGACTTATCGTGACTAAATTCAAGATGGTGGCGACCGGTCTGTTTCTGGTGGAAAACCTGTTGTTAGCATCGGCTAACTGACCCCAGATTTCGGACTGCTGGACACAAACCGAGATGAGATATGCAAGGTACGTTCACACTCGGTATCATGATTCAATACACTTTAGGTCAAAATCACACCGGACTTCTCCTTTAATCCATTAGCAAATAAACTACGTTATGTTGTCTAATACACGCACAAATTGTATTTATTCTGACAGCGCTGCAAAAGCTTGCTTGTTAGCCAGTGTTCAAAGTCCAAGGCACGAGGAAAATCTGAGTGATGAAAATCACTCACATTCATAAATCTGCTGCTGTCAGCAAAAAGTAGCATTGAGGTTTTCTTGTGATTTTCCGACAAAATAAAAGTCAACATTCATAAATGTTAGCATTGTAATTTTCCTGTTGTTCTGTAAAATAAAATATAAAAGACAAAAATAATGATAACAAATCATTACAACAGCTCTATTAATACATTTATTATAACATTTTCCTTTGCTCAGCAAGGCTGCATTTATTTGTACATTAAAAACACATGCCTGATTCAAGAAGGGGGTCTTAAAAATGGCCAAAGTATATGATTTTACTAACTTATTAATTTTAAGTTAAATTGTGCTTTGTTGGTAGGCTATTAGAATGTTAAAAATGTTAGGTGCTAAGTAAATATTTTATAAATAATAATATAAGTAAATTGTTGTTTTGTAGTTTTTTTTTTTTTTTGAAAAGCAAGACAAAACTGTAAAAAGCACATTTTGTCTATTTAAGGGGAGACACTGCAGGCAAAAACACAGCTTTTGATGCACCTGTCAAGTTTGAGATTTTGGGCTTTTTTTTTCAGACTAGTGTCTGTTTTTATTTTCAGACTAGTGGAATGAAAACATCCAAAAGACACCGTTAAGTGTTTCTTTTATAGCACTTTATCTATTTGTGTCTATAGATTTCAATTACAATACATATTTTTAAAGGCCGTTTCCTCAAAATGAGCTTTTTCCTCCTACACTGAGCCATAAATCTCCACTTCAGTAGCATTTACACACACCAAACGTTACATTTTTATACTTGTCTATATCCTGAAGGTTTTTACAGAGGGATTTGTTCATATACAATTAGCTTGATTTTATACAACATTTTATTGCCCAAAAAACTGTAAAACAATATATTGTTTTCTGCCTGTTCTAAGTATTTTCAGAATTACGGAGTGACAAAATGAGATACCCCAAATTCCTTCTGTAAACCTATTTGACTCTAATACGTCAAAAAAACTAAACAAGAATTTTAAAAACGACTGCATCCAGTGATTAGATATTTGTACTAGAAATGTATGCAAATTAGCGCATATTTGATTAAATGATGCCTCATTTGCATATTAAAACCTTACATTGTAGAAAACTTTTATGCGATTATCAGTGTAATCAATCAACTGAGTAAGTAAGGTGATAACTATTAGTTAATTTTTTTGCCTTAATTTATGCAATGGTGAAAAAAAAGGCAAAATACAAACACAAAAAAACGTGTTCGGTAATCGGCCCAAAGGTTTTAATTTTGTTTGCTTCGGCCAACAATTTTCATTTCAGTGCATCCCTAACTAAATAATTTCTAGAATCTCATTCAGTACTAAGGTTGTTATTTGCGGTCTTTGTGTTACATTGTGTTTATTTTATGTATAGTCCAAATAGGAACAAACCTTACATTATAAAATATTCATACACAATATGAACTGAATGCTTCTGTACTATAGAAATATTTGGAGACAGATACTGCACAGTATGATCAAAGGAACCGTGAACATGCTTTGTTCATATTTAAATTGTGTCTTAAGGTTTGGGGGATTGAAGTCACACTTTATACAGACCCCAATATGAGGCAATCAACAGTCTCTCTCACTGTACCCTTTCATCTATCTTTTCTCTCTTGTTCTGCCTCTCTGACTCGTCCGTTTACCGTGGTTAATCCCCACTCTCAGAGGCGGTGAGGCTGTTGCACGGCGTGTTTTCATAAATTCGGATACTGTATGTCAAGCAGGGGCTTGAATGCCTCGTTCTATCGCTGGCTGACAATACAAATATTCCCTATTGCTCTTTCATTTAACATTCCCAATTACTGACTGACAGTCCAACCTTGTCTTCAGGAAATCTCCCAGGAAGTCTTTAATTGTCAAGAACAAAACATCTTTTTTAGTTTGAGAGTGCATTCAGTGTTGAAATTACCTCAGCCCTTGTTCCACAAGCAGCTCCTTTGATTAATGAAGTAATCTTGAGATGATGGCAACTCTGGGGATGCGTACATTCAAGCCAGTGAATGGGGTAATTATTGTTATGACAAACTTACTCCAAGGCAATTATTAGTGGTGTTTACTAAGGCAAGCAATGCTGTTACAATTGCTCATGCTAAAGGTTAGGGATTTCAGCAAACCACTAAACAATCGACATAACTTTGGGATGTAACTTCTCCTGTTTCTCCGCAATGATACCTTTTCTAAGCAATCTGGACAATAAAATAGGTGAACAAGCAGGGGCGTAGCAACCGGGGGGGACGGGGGGGACACGTCCCCCTCACTTTTAGAAACAGGTGATTCTGTCCCCCGCACTTTTTTTTGACCTAGCGCCAATATTTCCGCCCCTGGTCTCTGATTTGTTTCTTAGATTTGAGTGAAGTAACATTTAGCCAATCACAGCGCGAATCTCTTGGGCGTCTGCCATGAGCTTCAAATCTTGTTGCTCTTGTAAACAGAATGTATTATACTGTATGAACATCACCTTTGGGTCACATGACCATACTGTCCCCCCCACTTTTAAATTGGCTGCTACGCCCCTGCGAACAAGCATAGAGTTGTTCTGAAGGGGGAACATTTTATATCTGGGGGCCAGAATATCAGAATTTTTCTTTCCTTTTTTGTTTTAGTTCCAAACCTGTTAGCTCTTCGTTCATCTTCAGACAACAAATTAAGATATTTTTGATTAAATCATATATACATCTTGTATAATCTGCAAAATGTTAATTATTTTACCAAAATAAGAAGGATTATACAAAATTCACATAAAAGACGTTTATAGTCCACAAGAGAAAATAATAATTGAATTTATAAAAATTACCCCGTTCAAAAGTTTACATATGGTTGGTTCTTAATGCTGTGTTGTTACCTGAATGATCCACAGCTTTTTTTTTTTTTTTTTTTTGGCTTAGTGATAGTTGTTCATGAGTCCCTGAACAGTTGCCCACTGTTCTTCAGAAAAATCCTTCACGTCCCACAAATTCTTTGGTTTTTCAGTATTTTTGTGTATTTAAGCCCTTTCAAACAATGACTGTGTGATTTTGAGATTCATCTTTCCACACTGAGGACAACTGAGGGACTCATATGCAACTATTACAGAAGGTTCAAACCCTCACTGATGCTCCAGAAGGACAAACAATGCATTAAGGGCCGGGGGTGAAAACTTTTGAACAGAATGAAGATGTGTACATTTTTCTCATTTTGCCTAAATATCATTTTTTTTTTTTCATTTAGAACTACCGTTCAGAAATTACAGAAGATACTTGTATGTCAAAATAAGTTAAATTTACCCTGATCTTCAAATACAAAAAGTTTTCACCCCTGGCTCTTAATGCATTATTTTTCTTTCTGGAGCATCAGTGAGCAATTGAACCTTCTGTAATAGTTACATATGATTCCCTCGGTTGTCCTCAGTGTGAAAATCAGTGTCAAAATCAAGCAGTCATTGTTTGAAAGGGTTCAAATACACAAAAATGCTGAAAAAGCAAAGAATTTGTGGGATCTGAAGGATTTTTCTGAAGAACAGTAGGCAGTTTAACTGTTCAGGACAAACAAGGGACTCATGCACAACTATCACTAAACAAAACAAACAAACAAAAAAAAAACAGCTGTGGATCATTCAGGTCACGACACTGTATTAAAAATCAAGCGTATGTAAACTTTTGAACAGGGTCATTTTTATTACAGATTATAAGTAAATGCATTTTATGTGAAATATCTTATTCATGTCAGTACTAAATAAAATATAACATGCATTTTGTATGATCCCTCTTATTTTGGTATAATAATGAACATTTTGCAGAATCTGCAATCTGACTTCAACTGTATGTGCGTTGATCAGTGTTTATACTGTGTGTGAATAAAACCTAAAAGCTTATTGTTTTTCAAATAAGCCATCATGAATCATGTTACGTTTAGAACGTTTTTAACAGTCAAAGATTTAGTGTAGGGATAAAAATGTCTCGGGTTTCAAAGTGTCTTAAGTTTGAAAATATCTTCACTGAAGATAAAAGAAAGTGTTATGGCTTTGGAATGACATGAGGATGAATAAATGATGACAGAATTTTCGTTTTTAGGTCAGCTAACCCTTTAATAACACTGTTATATGTAATCTTAGAAAATCTCTTAAAAATTCATTTAAAATGTAGAATGCACTTTTATAGTGCTATAGTTTTAATTTATTTAGTCAAAAAAAAGAAGAAAATAATTCATTATAAATGCACCCCCCATTTCCAGGTCTAGATATCACAATGTTAAAACGTCCTTACAATTCCAGGTTTTCCATGGCTGTGGAAACCCTGCCTACACTTTTTTTTTTTTTGTTAGTATGCAGTGCTGAGAACATCAGCTGATCACAATCTCTGGGTCACAAGTGTCCTTTGGACACAAAGCAGCTAATGAGAATGAAGCATGAAAAAGTGACTTCCCAGGTCTAATCTGTGAACAGCCTGGCAGTGATTCTCATGAAAGAGGTGTGAGTGTGTGTGGTGTAGACGCTTGCAGTCTTGACTGGCATTTACACCTCTCAGGCAGGCGCCGTCACTCTAATTATTTACTCGGGCAGCTGGGCCGGGGCTGTATGCCAGCAGAACAGCAGACGTACACAGAGAGTGATCCCTAAAAGTGGACACTGCTGCCACAGCGGGGCTCTAAGCTCATGTTCGTCACATTGGCAACACACAGAGGAATCAATGACCTGTTAGTGGAAATCACTGTCTGATTCAGGGTGCAGAGCTCTGGATCTATTAATAGTAGAGTATCCATCCACCCCAGAGATCTGTGAGGACAGAAATGCTGTTTGATGATGCATTCCCTACCTGTACTCAATCAGCTGGTCTTTGTGCATCCATGTGATGTAGGCTGTGGGATATCCCGTCACCACACAGGGGAGCAGCACGCTTTCCCCAACAACTTTAGACACAGGCTGAGGCTCCAGGAGAAATTCCAGGGTCCTTTCTTCCCCTGATTCTGCATAAAACAGAGAAGAAAATGTTAATTATGTTAAACTTTTTAGGTAATATTTAAAAAATATATATTTTATAATTAGTTTTTCAGGAAAAATATTTAAACATCCTTAAAACAAAGTAAAAACATAGAAAATATATTTTTATAATAAATATATTTTAAATATATAATAAATATATATGTTTTTTTGTCCCTTGTTTGTCCTGAACAGTTAAACTGCCCGCTGTTCTTCAGAAAAATCCTTCAGGTTCCACAAATTCCTTAGTTTTTCATTTGTGTGTATTTGAATCCGGGGGTGAAAACTTTTGAACAGAATGAAGATGTGTACTTTTATTTTGCCTAAATATCATGTTTTTTTTCATTTAGTACTGCCCTTCAGAAGCTACAGAAGATACTTATGTTTTTACAAAAAAAAAAAAAGTTTTTAATAAAATTTAACCCTGATCTTTACATTAAAAAAGATTTCACCCCCCGGCTCTTAATGCATCGTGTTTTCTTCTGGAGCATCAGTGAGCGTTTGAACCTTCTGTAATAGTTGCATATGAGTCCCTCAGTTGTCCTCAGTGGATCTCAAAATCATACAGTCATTGTTGGAAAGGGTTCAAATACACAAAAATGCTGAAAAACCAAAGAATTTGTGGGACCTGAAAGATTTTTCTAAAGAACATTTTGTAAAAGCAAAATTGCAAACAATATTATGAGCTTTTTTATAGAATATATTTTGCTATTAAGTTTGTTTTTTACCTCATTGACAAACATCAACATTTGTCCACTCAAAAATGAAAATTCTGTCATTTTTTTACTCATCCTCATGTCACTCCAAACATGTATGACTTTCTTTCCTCTGCGAAACACAAAATAGGACATTTTGAGAAATGTACTTCTCAGTGTTTATAGAATAGAAGCCAATGATGTCCAAAGTTGTTTGGTTCCCAGTGTTTGGTTACGCAGAGAAAATAAATTCATACAAGAACCACATAAGAGTGAGTAAATGATGATAGAATTATTATTTTTGAGTGGGCTGTCTCTTTAAATATGAATTCAATATTCAATATTGTGTTTTCCTTGAAAAGTTGAGTAAGAGAAAAGTCTACAAAAATCAGGATATATTCTCCTAAGACAAATCTTTTGTTGTTGTTGATTTGTACTAAAATTACTTTTTTAATTTTTACTAAAATTTACTCTTGTTTTTTAAGGATGTTCTAATATGTTCACTTTAAAACAAGACAAAGGCATAAATCATATTTAAATATAACATTTATAAATAAATATAAATGAAGACAGAATTAAAATTTTTGGATTAATCATTTCTTTAAATATTAATTTAACATCATTTGTGACCCTGGTCCACAAAACCAGTCATAAGTGTAATTTTGTTGAAATTGAGATTCATACGTCATCTGAAACCTGAGTCTATAAGCTTTCCATTGATATATTGTTTGTTAAAATAGGACAATGTTTGTCTGAGATACAACTATTTGACAACCTGGAATCTGAGGGTGCAAAAAAATCTAAATATTGAGAAAATGGCCTTAAAAGTTGTCCAAATGAAGTTCCTAGCAATGCATATTACTAATTCGAAAATCAAGTTTTTATATATTTATGGTAGAAAATTTACAAAATGTCTTCATGGAACATGATCTTTACTTAATATGCTAATGATTTTTGGCATTACAAAAAAATTGATAATTTTGACCCATACAATGCAGTGTTGTTTTCGTCAACGATGACGATGACGAAATCATTTCGTTGACGCCACTTTTTTTCATGACGATAACGAGACGATGATGAGATAAAAATGGCTCGTTGATGACTAAAACATGACGAGACGTGTGTGAGTTTTCGTTGACGAGACAAGAATGGGTGGTCCGTCAGACGTTTAAAATGCATGACATTTCTGCTTATTGTGCATGCCAATCAAAACCTAAAACGTATCTGCCGCTATGGCAAGCCGTTTTAGCATTAAATACTCTTTGCCATACTAGTATGGCAAGCCGTATTAGCATTAAATACTCTTTGCCATACTAGTATGGCAAGCCGTTTTAGCATTCCATCCTTGTTTGTCTTTTATGTTCTAAAGCATTCCTTCATTATTGTAATTATTGGTGAAAATAGTCGATCCGGAAGCTCACATTGTGTTGAACTATAGATCTGCTATTTTCAGAACTTATAAGTGACACTACCCAACAGCAAAATATTTACTGACCTACATTAATTTGTTAAAAGACTACTTTTTTCCCTTTTTTTGACTAAAACTAGACTAAAACCTTTTTGACTTTTCGTCGACTAAAACTAGACTAAAACCTTTTTGACTTTTCGTCGACTAAAACTAGACTAAAACCTTTTTGACTTTTCGTCGACTAAAATTGGACTAAAACTATCACATATAGAAGTGACTAAAATTTGACTAAAACTAAGAAGCATTTTAGTCCAAAAGACTAAGACTAAGACTAAATCTAAGATGGTTGTCAAAAACAACACTGATACAATGTATTTTTGGCTATTGCTACAAATATACCTGTGCTACTTAAGACTGGTTTTGTGGTCCAGGGTCACATTTAAGTTTTTTTTTTCTCTATCTTTAAACAGTGGGGTAAGAAAAAAACTAGTGGTGGGCATAGATACACTTTTTTAAATCTAGATTAATCTCACTGTAATCTTGGAACTAATCTAGATTAATCTAGATTAAAATGGCTAATTTGAATTCTGACGAAGGCATTCAGAATACGTGTGCTACCCAAATAATGGCTAAAAGTAAGTCTTTGAGAACGGGTTTCTCAAGCCAGGTGGCGCATTAGACCAGGCGCTCATCTCCTGTTTCCAAAATGCATCACAAACTACTTGACAATTGCATTTACAACACAATTAACTATACAAACTTGTGTAACCAACTATTCCTACACTGGATGTACTTCTGCGTAAAAGGCTGTGCGACGTGCGCGTTGCAGTTAAATACACAGGCGCGCACGGGCATGGATATCCGCGTGCATAGTCTTCGGTTAAACTGCGTTGCTTTTAGAAGCGTCAATTCAGTTGTTGCATATAGTTTAATGTCTTTATTTTGGGATTATCAAAGTTAATTATAACTCAAATTTGAGATTTTACTGGGGCACAGCAGATTTTCACAAAAGGGTCTAGCAACGCACCTGCCCTGAAGCAAACCCGGCGGCTTCATAGCTGCCTCCATGTTAACACGTCTCGTTTGATGTGGTAATTTCACAGTAGGCATACACACAGGTTCGAAGACTCGTTCTCGCCCCTATAGTGCAATTCGGCTAGGTATACATCCGCGCTAAAATATCAAGGTGAAAGTCATCATAGCTTGCGTAGTTTAGACCCAGCTCCCAACCCAACTTTGAGAATAGATTAACGGCAATATTTTTTTTATCGCCCGATAAGAGTCTCGCGTTAACGCAGCACGTTAATGCCGATAACGGCCCACCACTAAAAAAACATAATTTTTGTGCCACTAGTCAACAAACTGAATAGAAAAACATACTGAAACAGGTTTTGTAACACTTCCTAACAAAGTTTTTTGAGCCTGAGGTTGACATGTTGTGATGCTAACACAAACAGCAATGTATGGAAACATTTCTACAAATGGCTTACTTGCATTATTTATAGAATTTATTGTATCATTTACAGTATACACCTTTTAGCTTTTGAAAGGCGTTCTCTTTAATACTCATTACTTATTTATCTATCTCAGTGAGGGAAAAAGAAATTCAAGTGTATTTATTTCTCTCTTTACATGCTGCTGCATCATGTTGCTTCCTACTCCGTGTTTAGTGTGATAACCTCAGCAGGTGCTTGTGCTTCAGGCCTGATTTATGTTCTTTAATATCTCACCCTGAGCTCATAACCACCTGGAAAAATAAATCTGCATTCTAAATATCTGCCACAAAGGAGCTCAGACCTCTTTAAAGGGGTCCTATTATGCTTTTTCACTTTTTGAATTTTAGCCAGTGTATATGTTTGTGGTGTATATGTTTGGGCATAAAAAAACATCTACAAAGTCACAAATCTCAAAGTCCACTCCAAAGGGAGATATTTAGTTTTAAAAAAATCCCTTTTCAAGAACTACAATGAACGGCTCCTTTGGACTACAGCGTCCAATGCTTATCCAAAGTTACCCAACCCCCCCCCCCCCGGTACTTTAGCCTACTTTGTGTAATAACGAAAACATTTATTTCAGTGAAAAAATATTTTAACATTTTGAACAATAGGGCTCTTCAATCTTTTGCTTTTTTTTTTTTTTTTTTTGAAATTCTTGTGTGTTTTAATTTTTCTGATAATCAAATGAAAGCATAAACATTTATTTATTTTTAATCAAATGAAAAATAAACCCTTTTAATTTTTGGCAAACAAACAGGTTTACTGTTAAAATCAATACATGGAAGAAAAATTATATTCAGTTTAAAACGTTTAAATAATAATTGTCGAATTTGTTTTCTACAATTAAGTGGTTAATCTTGTTGTAATATTTATTTCTTATCACATATATTGTTTTATGTCAATTATTTAAATAGGAATATAGAAAAAATACCTACATTATACTGTACAAAAGTTATACAAGACTAATATTGTTCTGTTACTGTCACAGTTCTGTCTGTTTATGTCTTTGGTTTCGCCTGTTGTCTCCCCCTGTTGATCTGTGTCATTTGGTTTAGCCCATCGTTTGTGTGATTCCCGGCACCTGTCTCTGTAATTAGTCACCCTTTAAAAGTCTGTTTGTTTCTTGAGTTCTCTGTCGGTCGTTAAATGTTGTATTAGTGTGTGGATTCTCTTGCCTGTTCCTGAGTGTTCCAGCCTGCTTATCTGAAGATTATATTAAATATTAATTTTTATTGTTTACCTCGTCTCTCGTCTCGTCAGTCCAGCACGTATCGTAACAGGAACGACCGACCGAAACAGTTTACCCGGCACTTTCCCCTGCGTTTATTTTCCCGTTTATTTTCCCTCAGTGTTTTGTTTATTTTTGTTTGATTCATTATGGACCCTACTGTTCGTCTCATCCTCCTGAGGCAGGAGGAACGCTCTCTTGAGGACCATACACGTGAGTTCATCTTCCTGGCAGAACATTCCCACTTCCCGGATAGCAGCCTATGCATCTACTACCACCTGGGACTGAATTACACCACCAAGGCGCTGCTATCCGGGGAGGGTCCTCAAGAGAGCCTGCCGGACTACATCGAGTGGGTGTTGGCGTCCTGCCAATCTTCCTGGACTGTCGGCGTCGTCGAGGAGGACGTCAGCCCCACTCACGACCCAGAACCCAGCCAAACATCACCCCGACATGCGGAGTTACAGCCCGAGCCCACCGCAGATGGAGTGCCAGAGCCGAGAGCGACAGAGCCTGACCCATCTGACCAGGTCCGAGAGCCGGCATCAACATCCGTGACGGTGGATTGTCACGTGTAGCAAGAGAGGGCGATAGAGAGCCCTGCCCACTGCACCACCGCTGAGGGTGTGCTTGGATCTAATTCTGGGGATTTAATAGACTTCTTCTCGGATCTTGCCCAAGATAACTCATGTGACTTAATAGACTTTTTCTCTGAGCCACTGACCTGCATAGACTTCCCTCCCACCCGCCCTCGTCTGTCTGAATCTGCCTGGTCCCCGCTGGTTCCGCCCAGCCGTCCTGAGTCCCCGCTGGTTCCGCCCAGCCGTCCTGAGTCCCCGCTGGTTCCGCCCAGCCGCCCAAAGTCTCCCAGGTCAGCAGTCAGTCCCCCAGCTCACCCTCAGCCCACCACCTGTGCAGTGGGCTCGCCGCGGGACTGCCAGCTTCCATCGGCGTCTCGGCTGGAGGATCCCTCAGCTCCGCCTCCAGCCTCCGAGTCCAGGACTCCGCCTCGGCCCTTCGACCCCGCGGTTCCACCACGGCTCTCGACGCCCTCCTCTTCACCGTCGCCCGTCGATCCACCAGCTCCACCGCCCTGGTCAGTCATCACCCCATCGGCTCCTCAGGACTCTGCTCCTCCGGCTGTGCCACCGGCTCCTTGGGACTCCTCCTTCCTGCGGGCACAGCCTCCATCCTCTGTCGCTCCGGCTCCGCCGCGGATCTCCGGGACTCCGCCTCCGCCTCGGGCGCCACAGCATGTTCCACCTTGGCCCTCCGGATCCTCGGCGTCACCCCGGATCATCGGCTCTCCGTCTTCGCCTCGGGCTCCTTCTCCATCTGCTCCGCCTCTGTCGGTCGGCCCCATGGAGTCGGCACGCCTTCGTCCACCATGGTTCCTCCCTCCGTCGGCTCCACAGTGGGGCGTCATTATGGCTGTGGTCTGGGTCTGTTCCTCCTGCCCTGGATCCCTCCTGTCTCCTCCCTGGCTCCTCCCTCCGTCGTCGCCCCTCTGGACTGTTTGTTCTGTCACTTGGACTTTTGTTTTGGTCCCCCTCCTGGGGTGGCGTCCTCCGCCGAAGCCTCCATGGACATTTTCTGTTTTCTTCGCCCCTCTTTTCTGTTTTGTTTTTCTTTTTCTACGGCGCGAGGACGCGCCTATTCGGAGGGGGGCGTAATGTCACAGTTCTGTCTGTTTATGTCTTTGGTTTCGCCTGTTGTCTCCCCCTGTTGATCTGTGTCATTTGGTTTAGCCCATCGTTTGTGTGATTCCCGGCACCTGTCTCTGTAATTAGTCACCCTTTAAAAGTCTGTTTGTTTCTTGAGTTCTCTGTCGGTCGTTAAATGTTGTATTAGTGTGTGGATTCTCTTGCCTGTTCCTGAGTGTTCCAGCCTGCTTATCTGAAGATTATATTAAATATTAATGTTTATTGTTTACCTCGTCTCTCGTCTCGTCAGTCCAGCACGTATCGTAACAGTTACATGTTAAACCGTACTTTTATTTTTGACAGGTTGCCGTGAAGTTTCAGTGTGTACAGTATGATATGATGCTAGTTTTCTCAAATGAAACGGTAAAAGTGACACTCACAGCAGCTTTGGAGATTGAGTTTATCTGCTCATGTGAGATGCAAATGACAAAAATTAGCAGGAGCGTCACGCGTGCTTCAATATGCGTGTAGTATAAAAAAAAAAAACGTGTCTCTGCCATTCATACATTCAGAGGCAAACGGAACATGCAGGATTCATATTAAAACGGTCTTTTTGCATTTCAGTTTTCACAGACACTAGTCCATATCGCGATTTGAATTAAGTGACAGACCAACTTTTGATTTATTAATCCAAAAATCGGCGAATTACGTGGCATTTAGTAAATTCCGTTTTTATGAATGGAGTTCGCGATCCCGCCCGTGTTTTCACGGAGGAGACATTGTAAACGCGCGACCATGTAGAGACAGAAATGACATGCCTTCGTGTAAATAAGATAAATAACATAAGGCAATTTAGTTTGTTTAATAAAAGAACAATGTATAGACCTGTTATATAGGAAAGATAACCTTAAAGGTTGTATCAGCGATTTCTAGCCTGAAAAATAAAGTGTCAAATTCAGCTGACCTTTCATCATGATCCGCTCGCTGCCTGCCCCATAAATTGTCTGTGAAAAAACCGCGTCTCTCTGGTCAGCCTAGGGTCCGAGATATGCCAAAAAAACAATCGGCACTACCAACCTTTCCACAGATAAACAAACAGTGTTCCAACCAATCAGCAAGCAGCGAGCGGATCGTGAAGAAAGGTCAGCTGAAATTGACACTTTATGTTTTAGGCTAGAAATCGCTGATACAACCTTTAAATGACTTCTATTGTGATCTGGCGCAATATCGAAAATAACATGAACTTGACGTTCAAAGGGGGGCAGGGGGTACCCCTTAAGATAATGGTAGGGGAAACACTGCTAAGTATGGAAGTATAGAATATTTACCAGGCAGTATCTGTATTTCTGCTTCTTCACTGGTCTTTGTGGGCCCAGCGTTCTCGATCACGCAGCGGTACAGTCCTGCATCTGCCTCTGTTGCGTTACTGATGACGAGAGCACCACTGGGCAGCGTGAAGACTCTCTGGTCCAGCTCAACTGGCTCTTTGTTTAGTTCCCAGCGGATGAAAGACACCAGGTCTGGATTCACCTCACAGTTCAGCACGTAACTGTCACCCATCCGCACTGAAGCAGCTTCAGGCTGACTGAGGTACCGCGGTATACCTGAAAACAGAGAGAGGAAGAGCAAGAAATTACAATACAATAATTACAATAAATATCACATACCGGTTTGCAATAGAGTTTGATCATCTTGTTAAGAACTAAATGCCACACACAGAATGTGTTAAGTATTTATTGTGCAAATAAATAAGGTGAGTATATGAATTGGCATTCACTTTGGTATACTGGCAAGGCTTTTGAAATGTTGAAATATCAACAATGCCTGAAGCTATCTGCCTGTGGGCTAACATTTAATTTCTCTGTCTGTGTGATCTATGTGCTTTAGAGGCGAGGAAGTTATTGCATTTTGATTAATTGAAGACAACTGTAATTACGTGCACTGAGGAATTATGCAAAGTAAGATCATGCGTATTAAAAAGCAAATATGGTTGACTTTAAATGGTTAATCACCTTCCTTCCATACTCAGAGATTTAATTCTGACTTCAGTAAGCACCTCTTTAGAGGTTAAAAAAACATCTGGAACCCAAGGGCAAGTTTTACCTTCAAACCTCTGTAAATGAAACTGATGGTGCTGAAAAATAGCCATGGCATACAAGTGTTTACACTTCCTGGAGTTCCCCTGGTGTCCCTCAAGCGGAGAACCTGCCAGGAACCTCATCTCTAAGCAGGAAGTGGTGCTGACAGCCTACTAAGTCACAGATTTATCTGCTCCTTAAGTCTGACAAACTGATAAAGTCCAGAAAAATGGCTCCACATTAAGTCTGGGTGTATTTTAGATATCTATAATTTAAATATTTTGCAGATGATACATACAGCCAACCAAAAATTATTCAGACACCATACATTTATAGCAAAATAAAGTAAACTGTGACATATACCCCAAAATTCTTCATACAGTGAACTACACTCTTAAAAATTAAGGTTCTTTAAGAGGTTCTTCACAGTGATGCCATAGAAGAACCATTCAGTCAAAGGTTCTTTAAAGAACCATCTCTTTCTTACATTTTTATAATCTGAAGAACCTTCTTTCACCACGAAGAACCTTTTGTGAAACAGAAAGGTTCTTCAGATGTTAGAGGTTCTTTATTGAACCACTTAGACAAAAAAGATTCTTCTATGGCATCATGAAGCACCTTTATTTTTAAGAGTGTACCAGTAAAATTGTTACAAATTTGGCACCAAAATTTTGATTTGACACTTTGACCTGACCATGTTTTGTTACATACATTTCTCTATCAATGTTTTTTGATACAAGACATTATCAAGATGAATTTGTTCTGACACAGTTTAACTCGTAAATTCATGTCATAGTTTATTACCATTTTCTAAACTATAGTGAATAAACTGTGATAATGTAAGAAATGTTGAAGGTGTCTGAATAAATTTTGGTTTGACTGTACAATTAAACAAGATCACAAACTTGCTCGTTTTCATCAATTAGTTCAAACTTAAACTCAAATCTGTTTGATAATTCTGATTCAACAATTAATTTACGTCATCACTCAGTATTTTCAATGTCCCTGAATGGCATTTTAATATATTAAAATACTGTATTTAATAAAAAATATATTTCTACTGCAGGTAAGTATTGTTGTTTGGTGTTAAAATGTTATATTAGTGCACATAAAAATGCATCTGTCCATTTAGTGAAATTATTTTCATTTAACTAGACTTTTTATTTACCTATTGCAACAATATTTTTTTATCTATTTTGTTACAATGTTGGTTTAAATGGTGAACTGATTTGATAAAAGTTTGGATTTTTAAATATTTTTAAAAGAAGTCTCTTATGCTCACCAATGTTGTATTTACTTAATTAAAAACACAGTAAAACAGCAATATTATTACAGTAATAAATAATAAAAATATTCCTACGATGTGAAAGCTAGATTTTCAGCATCATAGCTCCAGTCTTCAGTGTGACACGATTCTTCAGAAATCATTATAATATGCGGATTTGCACAAGAATAATTTATTTGAATCGATGTTAAGAACAGTTGTACTGCTTTTGTAAAAACCATCATTTTTTTCAAGATTCTTAAAATTACTGAGCCCAAACTTTTGAATAATAATGTACTAAAAACCAAGTGTAATAACTGGGTTAAATCTGTAATGAGACATCCGTAAGTGCATAAAAACAGATGTATTTCATATTTCAGAAATCTAATGCCAATTTTCCACAGCCGTCATCTCATGCTGGGCAAACTAAATGAAAAATCACTATGAGATTTTAGAACAACTCCTGAAAGTGATTGGCTCACAGAGGCAAATGAAAAAATCCTGCAAAGTCATGGAATGAATAAGACACTTCTGATAAAAAAAAAGCACCAGGAGGTGCTGATTTTTTATTTTTTTAAGAGATGAAGAGGGTTCTGTATTTAAATCAAGCACTGAAGCAAATGTAGTTCAGCTCATCGGAGCAGTAAGTTCATCACTTCCCATTATGATGAGCGAAGCGTTGAGCACTTTGCCTAATACAATTGACTCCACTTAATCACAGTTCCCTCTCATTCAATAGGCGGCTGCTCATGTTTCTCTGCAGTATTTGCATCCTGCTTCATATGGAAATGAAAATCACAAATGAGATCTCTTAAATATCTACCTTGTGGAAAAAGAAGCACTCTTTAGCACTTGGTGTTATTTCTGAACAGAGAAATATTACAGAAAAGATATACTTTAATTAAGTGAAGTAGGTAATGTTTTTGAAAAGTAAATGAAGTATGACTAGTCTACCTTCCTATATCATTTCATTTCTATTGAAGCTTTTAACTCGTGTTTTTAAATATATGTGGCCCTGGACCACAAAACCAGTCATAAGGGTCAATATTTCGAAATTTTAATTGTATGGTTTGTTAGGAAAGGACCATATCTGGTTGAGATACAACTATTTGAAAATCTGGAATCTGAGGGTGGAAAAATATCAAAATATTGAGAAAATCGCCTTTAAAATTGTCCAAATGAAATTCTTAGCAATGCATATTACTAATCAAAAATTAAGTTTTAACATATTTACAGTAGGAAATTGACAAAATATCTTCATGGAACATGATCTTACATAATATTCTAATGATTTTTGGCATAAAAGAAAAATTGCTAATTTAGACCCATACAATGTATTTTTGGCTATTTCTACAAATATACCCGTGCTACTTAAAGGGATGGTTCGGAGTAGAATTGACTTCATTGCTATGCACTCCGAAGCCCATGTAAATACCCCATCCAAAGTTTTTTTTACCTTAGTCAAACATTTATGGAGATATTAGAGTTTTTCGAATTGCTTGTTACAGGAGTGAATGGTACATGTGATGTATCTCGTAAATTGCACCACTAAACGTGCAAGTAATCTTACCAAACTTGTATAGTAGTGTAAATAGGTTATGTACTCACAAAACGCTGCATCGGAACATTTGTAAGTCCACCATGAGTGTTTTAAAAACACGTTTTACCCGATCACTACTAGTCTCAAAAACTACAAATGGCGACACGTCGACGTCACTTCCCTGGTTTGAAAAAATCACGTAAAAGTCCTCCTACAAGTTGACATGCACACAGACGTAGTAGGAGGACTTTTACGTGCTTTTTTCAAACCAAGGAAGTGACTTCGACTTGTAGTTTCTGAGACTAGTAGTTCTCGGGTAAAACGTGTTTTTAAAACACTCATGGTGGACTTACAAATGTTCTGATGCAGCGTTTTGTGAGTACATAACCTATTTACACTACTGTACAAGTTTGGTAAGATTACTTGCACGTTTAGTGGTGCAATTTACGAGATACATCACATGTACCATTCACTCCTGTAACAAGCAATTCGAAAAACTCTAATATCTCCATAAATGTTCGACTAAGGTAAAAAAAACTTCGGATGGGGTATTTAGATGGGCTTCGGAGTGCATAGCAATGAAGTCAATTCTACTCCGAACCATCCCTTTAAGACTAGTCCAGGGTCACATATTTGAAACTACATATTTATAGCGTAAATCTGGTTCCTACAAAGAGAAAAAGAGCTGCTTTATCCTTAGCACTGCCGCCAAAGCTCAAAACTATGAGATCTATGGATCCCATGCAGGTGAACATAAATGCTCATACAAGGAAATGTCTTTGTGAGAGACTATAGGAGAGAGGAGTGATGGGGTTTCCTTTGTCTGGCATTAGTCCGTTACACACATGCCATGCTCTCACTCTCTCTTAATGCGCAAGAGCATGCAGTGAGAGATGCTATCAGCCGCTGGCTCTGAGTGAACAGAGAACAGCATTCATTCATCTCCACAGGCTCTGCTCTATAACAGCAGACAGAAAGGTTTCACAGAGCATGCTGTGGGCTTTTAATCCCCTTATAAACTATATACAAAATCAGGTTTTTGCAACAGAACAGCTTTTATGCTCTTAGAGGAAACATGCGTATTTCTGTCCAATAAGTACTACTTGTCAATCTTTAAACCTAGACATAGTTTGTTGTATCTCTGTATGGCTAGAGGACGTACAGTATAAAATATTTACGATATACAGTATATGCAAGGGATATATATATTGCAAAAAAAAAAACTCAGAGGGTAAAAAAAAGAGGGTTTTTTAAAATTAATAAAAGCATAAATGCATTATCAGAAATGTAATTTTTATGTGATTTAGACTGAAGTAATGACTGGAGTACACTGCATTAAAAAAATAAACAATTTTATTTTTATTTACAACATCACTGTTTTACTGTTTAAAAAAAAAAAAAAAAAAAAAAAGTGATTATTTACAAGCTAGACTGGCATAAAACCAGCTGTAACCAGCATAAACCAACCTAGACATGAAACATGAGAATTCACGCTGGTTTAAATTGGTCTTTTCAGCAGGGTCTGGTAATGTAAATAATCATAGTTTAGAGCACAGTTCAGGCAATGTGTTTTGGTGGCAGTGTGAGCCTTCCCTGCTGTTATATTCTTCCTCTGTTACGTCCTTTCCAACTAGTTAGTCCAAGAGCAACATTTGTTGAGTGATTTATTACACTGGTGTAAATGCTACATGGGAACCAGTGAGTGCCATAAGCTTGGGCCTCACAAAAACCACTCACAGACACACACTGAGGGTCTACCACACACGGACACACATCCCCTTCCTGGCCTGATCCTTCGTTACACAAGAACATGCTACAAACTGGAGATTTGGATTGACAGAGCCATTAAAGTTTACTGGCCAGACTTCTGTGTGATTTGATTGGAAAGGACAGACCGTTCGATGGTCAGATTGTCAGCTCTGCCACTGTTTGCCCACTGTTGTCCACATCATTGAATTACTGAAGCTTATTTCTAGCAGAGAATAAAATATTAAAAAGGTAATTATGACATCTTATCAAACAATTCTTATTTTTCTCAGAATTGTAAGTTTATTTCTCACAATTCAAATTTTTTTCTTAGAACTGAGAATTTGTATCTTGCTATATTGAGTTAATAATTGCCAGATGTAAACTTACAATTCAGACGTTTTTCTTCAAATTGTGAGTCTATATTTCGCAACTGTGGGATATTAATTGTGAGATGTTAACTTAGTTTTTTTTTTTTTTAAAGTCAGAATTGCTAGATGTAAATCTGCAATTGCAAGTTATATTTTCATGATTTTTACTTTTTTCTCAGAATTGTGGGTTTATATCTTGCAACTGCAAATTAATAATTGCAAGATGTAAACAGAATTTGAAGAAAAAAGTTTTGGAATTGCAAATGCAAGCTTCTAAATGCGAGTTATGAACTCACAATTTTTTTCCTCAGAATTCCAAGTTTTGCAAGTTATTAGTTGTGAGATGTAAACTTAGAATTCTAAAAAAAGTAGAATTGCGAGATGTGAACTTAAAATTCTGAGAAAAAAGTAAGAATTGCAAGATGTGAACTTAAAATTCTAAGAAAAAAGTAAGAATTGCAAGATGTGAACTTAAAATTCTGAGGAAAAAGTAAGAATTGCAAGATGTGAACTTAAAATTCAAAGGAAAAGTAAGAATTGCTAGATGTGAACTTAAAATTCTGAGGAAAAAGTAAGAATTGCAAGATGTGAACTTAAAATTCTGAGGAAAAAGTAAGAATTGGTAGATGTGAACTTAAAATTCTGAGGAAAAAGTAAGAATTGCAAGATGTGAACTTAAAATTCTGAAGAAAAAGTAAGAATTGCAAGATGTGAACTTAAAATTCTGAGAAAAAAGTAAGAATTGCAAGATGTGAACTTAAAATTCTGAGAAAAAAATTAAGAATTGCTAGATGTAAATTTAGGATTCTAAGAAAAAAATTTAAGAACTGATAGATGTAAGCTTAGGATTCTGAGAAAAAATAAGAATTGAGATATGTAAACTTAAAATTCTGAGACAAAAAAGTAAGAATTGCAATAGGAAAATTTTGGATTCTGAGATAAAAGTAAGAATCAAAAGATGTAAACTTAAAATTCTGGGACAAGAAAGTAAGAATTGCGAGATGTGAACTTAAAATTCTGAGGAAAAAGTAAGAATTGGTAGATGTGAACTTAAAATTCTGAAGATAAAGTAAGAATTGCAAGATGTGAACTTAAAATTCTGAGGAAAAAGTAAGAATTGGTAGATGTGAACTTAAAATTCTGAAGATAAAGTAAGAATTGCAAGATGTGAACTTAAAATTCTGAAGAAAAAGTAAGAATTGCAAGATGTGAACTTAAAATTCTGAGGAAAAAGTAAGAATTGGTAGATGTGAACTTAAAATTCTGAGGAAAAAGTAAGAATTGCAAGATGTGAACTTAAAATTCTGAAGAAAAAGTAAGAATTGCAAGATGTGAACTTAAAATTCTGAGAAAAAAGTAAGAATTGCAAGATGTGAACTTAAAATTCTGAGAAAAAAAGTAAGAATTGCTAGATGTAAATTTAGGATTCTAAGAAAAAAATTTAAGAACTGATAGATGTAAGCTTAGGATTCTGAGAAAAAATAAGAATTGAGATATGTAAACTTAAAATTCTGAGACAAAAAAGTAAGAATTGCAATAGGAAAATTTTGGATTCTGAGATAAAAGTAAGAATCAAAAGATGTAAACTTAAAATTCTGGGACAAGAAAGTAAGAATTGCGAGATGTGAACTTAAAATTCTTAGGAAAAAGTAAGAATTGGTAGATGTGAACTTAAAATTCTGAGGAAAAAGTAAGAATTGGTAGATGTGAACTTAAAATTCTGAAGATAAAGTAAGAATTGCAAGATGTGAACTTAAAATTCTGAGGAAAAAGTAAGAATTGCTAGATGTGAACTTAAAATTCTGAGGAAAAAGTAAGAATTGCAAGATGTGAACTTAAAATTCTGAGAAAAAAAGTAAGAATTGCTAGATGTAAATTTAGGATTCTAAGAAAAAAATTTAAGAACTGATAGATGTAAGCTTAGGATTCTGAGAAAAAATAAGAATTGAGATATGTAAACTTAAAATTCTGAGACAAAAAAGTAAGAATTGCAATAGGAAAATTTTGGATTCTGAGATAAAAGTAAGAATCAAAAGATGTAAACTTAAAATTCTGGGACAAGAAAGTAAGAATTGCGAGATGTGAACTTAAAATTCTGAGGAAAAAGTAAGAATTGGTAGATGTGAACTTAAAATTCTGAAGATAAAGTAAGAATTGCAAGATGTGAACTTAAAATTCTGAGGAAAAAGTAAGAATTGGTAGATGTGAACTTAAAATTCTGAAGATAAAGTAAGAATTGCAAGATGTGAACTTAAAATTCTGAAGAAAAAGTAAGAATTGCAAGATGTGAACTTAAAATTCTGAGGAAAAAGTAAGAATTGGTAGATGTGAACTTAAAATTCTGAGGAAAAAGTAAGAATTGCAAGATGTGAACTTAAAATTCTGAAGAAAAAGTAAGAATTGCAAGATGTGAACTTAAAATTCTGAGAAAAAAGTAAGAATTGCAAGATGTGAACTTAAAATTCTGAGAAAAAAAGTAAGAATTGCTAGATGTAAATTTAGGATTCTAAGAAAAAAATTTAAGAACTGATAGATGTAAGCTTAGGATTCTGAGAAAAAATAAGAATTGAGATATGTAAACTTAAAATTCTGAGACAAAAAAGTAAGAATTGCAATAGGAAAATTTTGGATTCTGAGATAAAAGTAAGAATCAAAAGATGTAAACTTAAAATTCTGGGACAAGAAAGTAAGAATTGCGAGATGTGAACTTAAAATTCTTAGGAAAAAGTAAGAATTGGTAGATGTGAACTTAAAATTCTGAGGAAAAAGTAAGAATTGGTAGATGTGAACTTAAAATTCTGAAGATAAAGTAAGAATTGCAAGATGTGAACTTAAAATTCTGAGGAAAAAGTAAGAATTGCTAGATGTGAACTTAAAATTCTGAGGAAAAAGTAAGAATTGCAAGATGTGAACTTAAAATTCTGAGAAAAAAAGTAAGAATTGCTAGATGTAAATTTAGGATTCTAAGAAAAAAATTTAAGAACTGATAGATGTAAGCTTAGGATTCTGAGAAAAAATAAGAATTGAGATATGTAAACTTAAAATTCTGAGACAAAAAAGTAAGAATTGCAATAGGAAAATTTTGGATTCTGAGATAAAAGTAAGAATCAAAAGATGTAAACTTAAAATTCTGGGACAAGAAAGTAAGAATTGCGAGATGTGAACTTAAAATTCTTAGGAAAAAGTAAGAATTGGTAGATGTGAACTTAAAATTCTGAGGAAAAAGTAAGAATTGGTAGATGTGAACTTAAAATTCTGAAGATAAAGTAAGAATTGCAAGATGTGAACTTAAAATTCTGAGGAAAAAGTAAGAATTGCTAGATGTGAACTTAAAATTCTGAGGAAAAAGTAAGAATTGCAAGATGTGAACTTAAAATTCTGAGAAAAAAAGTAAGAATTGCTAGATGTAAATTTAGGATTCTAAGAAAAAAATTTAAGAACTGATAGATGTAAGCTTAGGATTCTGAGAAAAAATAAGAATTGAGATATGTAAACTTAAAATTCTGAGACAAAAAAGTAAGAATTGCA
Organism: Garra rufa; assembly: GCF_049309525.1. Classification (NCBI taxonomy): domain Eukaryota; kingdom Metazoa; phylum Chordata; class Actinopteri; order Cypriniformes; family Cyprinidae; genus Garra; species Garra rufa. Next base: position 11,542,307 of record NC_133363.1, on the reverse strand, counting down.
ATAGGAAAATTTTGGATTCTGAGATAAAAGTAAGAATCAAAAGATGTAAACTTAAAATTCTGGGACAAGAAAGTAAGAATTGCGAGATGTGAACTTAAAATTCTTAGGAAAAAGTAAGAATTGGTAGATGTGAACTTAAAATTCTGAGGAAAAAGTAAGAATTGGTAGATGTGAACTTAAAATTCTGAAGATAAAGTAAGAATTGCAAGATGTGAACTTAAAATTCTGAGGAAAAAGTAAGAATTGCTAGATGTGAACTTAAAATTCTGAGGAAAAAGTAAGAATTGCAAGATGTGAACTTAAAATTCTGAGAAAAAAAGTAAGAATTGCTAGATGTAAATTTAGGATTCTAAGAAAAAAATTTAAGAACTGATAGATGTAAGCTTAGGATTCTGAGAAAAAATAAGAATTGAGATATGTAAACTTAAAATTCTGAGACAAAAAAGTAAGAATTGCAATAGGAAAATTTTGGATTCTGAGATAAAAGTAAGAATCAAAAGATGTAAACTTAAAATTCTGGGACAAGAAAGTAAGAATTGCGAGATGTGAACTTAAAATTCTTAGGAAAAAGTAAGAATTGGTAGATGTGAACTTAAAATTCTGAGGAAAAAGTAAGAATTGGTAGATGTGAACTTAAAATTCTGAAGATAAAGTAAGAATTGCAAGATGTGAACTTAAAATTCTGAGGAAAAAGTAAGAATTGCTAGATGTGAACTTAAAATTCTGAGGAAAAAGTAAGAATTGCAAGATGTGAACTTAAAATTCTGAGAAAAAAAGTAAGAATTGCTAGATGTAAATTTAGGATTCTAAGAAAAAAATTTAAGAACTGATAGATGTAAGCTTAGGATTCTGAGAAAAAATAAGAATTGAGATATGTAAACTTAAAATTCTGAGACAAAAAAGTAAGAATTGCAATAGGAAAATTTTGGATTCTGAGAAAAAAGTAAGAATCAAAAGATGTAAACTTAAAATTCTGGGACAAAAAAGTAATAATTGCGAGATGTGAACTTAAAATTCTTAGAAAAAAGTAAGAATTGCAAGATGTGAACTTTAAATTCTTAGGAAAAAGTAAGAATTGCAAGATGTGAACTTAGGATTCTGAGAAAAAATAAGAATTGAGAGATGTAAATTAAAATTTTTAAGAAAAAGTAAGAATTGCAATAGGAAAATTTTGGATTCTGAGAAAAAGGTAAAAATCAAAAGATGTAAACTTAAAATTCGGAGACAAAAAGTAAGAATTGAGAGATATCAACTTGAAATTCTAAGAAAAAAGTAAGAATTGAGAGATGTCAACTTGGAATTCTAAGAAAAAAGTAAGAATTGCGAGATGTAAACTTAGAATTCGGAGGGAAAAAAAGTAAGAATTGCAAAATGTAACCTTAGAATTCTGAGAGAAAAGTAAGAATTAAGAGATGTTATCTCCCAATTGTGAGTTTTATAACAAACAACTGTAGAATATAAATGTGCAATTCTGGGAAAAAGTCAGAATTGTGAGATATAAATTGCAACTTCGAGAAAAAAATCTGAACTGTGAGTTAAGGTAAGATAATCACCTTTTTAAAATGTTTATTCTGTGGCGGAAATAAGCTTCCACACCAAATTGGAACTCAAACATGACCATTACAGGTTGGCGCTGAGGTGCAAGAAAACAGACAATCGACTGGCTGATGATGAGAATTTCCAACAAAAGCAGATTCCACACACAGGGAGTCATAGCGAGGGCAAAAACCCTGCAGAGAATAGTAGCAACCTCAAATCATGGGCCCCTAAGGCCCCCAGTGTACCATGAAGCGGCCCCCAACTTCCATTTACTTCTGTCAAACCGAGAAAAGAATTTGAGTGGGTATAAGGTCTCTTCTACCCCGCTGGGCTGAAGCTCATTCACTGTTCATTCGACTCTGGATACTCTTCTTTATTGGGTCTTAGAGGCGGCAGGCAGCTCTTTAAAAAGCTCCAGAAATTTACAGGCTCACAGACAAACAGCTCCCTCCATTTTGCGACAGGGTTTTTTAGGCCTGTAGAGAGCGAGTAGAGCTGGGCACGATTTACCGATGCTGTTAAAGCTGGATATGAGGAGATAAATCTGGGGTTGGGAAGGTCTGGGATGAAAACAAAGAGACCAACCTCACAGCAGCATGCGCTCGAACAGCAATAAACAGAAAGGTTGTAGCTCAAACTCAAGCAAAGACCGCACCCCAGCAAGGGGAAATAAATAGCCTTACCTGCCATAAACATAGATGTACGCATTATTATTAGGAAACGCTGCCAACTGTTTGATATGTTCGTCAAGATTAAGTTTAAAATATACTTTATTTAATTCAGAATGAGAATGAATGAATGCACAAATGGCACCATTTACTGAGATTGGCCTACCATCCTTCCATCTTCTTTCACTAAAAGATGAGATTTAAGTTGACCACCCTTCCTTTTCTCTCATTAAATATTCATCTCAAGGTTCTTGCAGTCTTAACATGGCTTCTGTCCAAATTAGAAAGCTGTTGGAGCTCCAGTCATCCGTCCTGGAGTTCTATAAATATGCTGTCTAAGAAGGACCTAAAGGAGGAAACTGCCAGCCATAACATGACCCAGTTCAGGGAGGAGTCACACTGAGAATTGCATGTCACCTTTCCCAGCCTATAAATTTTGCATGAGTCTTACAAGCAAAGATAAATATTTGATAGCAGACTGCAAGATCTTCTATTATGAGTTTAAATGGAGTCCACACAGCTGGTTCCAAAACTAACCAGACCTCCTCTGTGTGTTTGGTTAAATACTCAGAAATACTAAATGAAGGTCACAGTGTAGATTCTTCAGTCAATGCAAGTTAGGATTTCAACCTTCATTATAAAACATTATGTAAATAGCACTGAACACTGATAATATACAGTTGAATTCAAATGTTTACATACACCTTGCAGACTCTGCAAAATGTTAATAATTTTACCAAAATAAGACGGATCATATAAAATAAAATGCATGTTATTTTATATTTAGTACTGACCTGAACAAAGTATTTAACATAAAAGACATTTACATATAGACCACAAGAGAAAATAATAATACTGTGTTGTTACCTAAATTATCTAAATGATCCTTTTTTGTGATATTTTTGTGTATTTTAACCCTTTTCAACAATGACTGTATGATTTTGAGATCTATCTCTTCACACTAAGGACAACTGAGGGACTCATATGCAACTATTACTAAAGATTCAAACACTCACCAATGCTTCAGAAGGAAACACGATGCATTAAGAGCCAGGGGTGAAAACTTTTGAACGGAATGAAGATGTGTACATTTTTCTTATTTTGCCTAATTGGGGGGTCATCTCAAAAATGCTGCAGTAAAAAGGTTTCATATGAGTTTTGCATATAATATGGGCCGTCCTGAATAAGAACTGATCATTGTTTTTTTTTTCTACTTATTAGACTCTAAAGTCTAATAATGTCCCATTTCTCAGAAAAGAACCGTCAAGTACACCAATAAATAAAACGGATATTAAAGCAGAAATGCAAATAAATAAGTAAAAATTCACGAGCATTTTGTAGTATTATCTCTCAGTCCTGGGCGTCTGAATGAAAAGTGCTCTGCAAGCGCGTTCTCTCTGAGTTGTTTCTGAAACTACCGTAATCACTGTAATATGCACGCACACTTATAATCAATCGCGGCTGGCTTGACCGTGTTTTTCTGAACCGCGGCTGGCTTTACCGCAGTGATTATTTGCATGAGACGCTGCTTTAAAAAAAATTATAAAAAATACGGGACAAAACCCGTCCCGTATTGATTCAAAACGGGACGCGCAATTTCATTCTCAAATACGGGACGATTCCGTATTTTAAGGGACGGGTGGCAACCCTAGTTTGAACCTTCTGCAATAGTTGCATATGAGTCCCTCAGTTGTCCTCAGTGTGAAAAGATGGATCTCAAAATCATCCAGTCATTGTTGGAAAGTGTTCAAATACACAAAAATGCTGAAAAAAACTCATTTGTGGGACCTGAAAGACTTTTCTGAAGAACAGCAGGCAGTTTAACTGTTCAGGACAAACAAGGGACTCATGAACAAATATCACAAAAAAAATAATAATAATAATTCCGGTAACAACACAGATTAGAATCAAGTGTATGTAAACTTTTGAAATGAGGTCATTTTTACAAATTCAACTATTATTTGGACTATATGTAAACATTTTTATGTGAAATATCTTATTCAGGTCAGTACTAAATTAAAAACTAACAAGAATTTTGTATGATCCTTCTTATTTTGGTAAAATAATTAACATTTTGCAGATTCTGCAAGGTGTGTGTAAACTTTTGACTTCAACTGTAGGCTTAATAATAAATCAGTTTAAAGAGTGATAACATTAGGCATCCATCATTTATGGTGATAAGCAACACATAATCATTCACTAAATGTTTAAGGGGACATTAATGCAAAGTCCTGTTTCCTTCTTTAGTCACCAATTTACAACAGGAAAAAGCAACATATTAGTTTAAAGCGGCCAAGATGATGACCATCATAGCTGGTTTGTTGCTGGTCCAAGGTTTCAAACCAGGATCATCAGCTTGTAACCAAGGCTGCATGTTTAATCAAAATAATAATGCACTAGTACTAGTTTGCAATTTAATTAAAACAATATGTGCACTGCATGTTTCAAAGTGAAGTGTGCCAATGTGTTTATTTCCCCGCGAGCAGCTCATGGGCCTGTAGACGCGTTTCCATTACAGATTTGCGCAAAACTTTGGCGATATTTTATAAATGTCGATTAAAAAGTATTACGAAATGACGGCGTTTCCATTAACCGATGTTATGCAACTAAAACTTCATTTTTTCCTCTTGCTGTAAGTCATTTTTGTGGGATTTTGGCTATATTTAATCGGATGTGACCTGTAAATGTGAAAAAAAAAAAAGTTTCCATTGCTGTTTTGTGAAATATTCCTTTTTCGAATTGCCTGAAAAACCACCTCATGCGACCGTAAAAACGTTTTATCGATATATGGGAGTTTTTGCGTAATTGGCGCGTTTCCATTAGGCGTATTTTCAATTCGCAATTTCATTTTGCGCAATTTAAGGGGTAATGGAAATGCAGCTAGTTTTTTCAGCATCTCAGAGCTGATAATGCTGTAAATGCTGCTCCGTACAAACTCCATTTCTGCAGAGTTTGGGTCGCTTTACTATGCATTTGGCAACACAACATCCTCCCATATTTGTAATAAGAAGCGTTTATCGACATACAAGAAGCATAAGAACCCCAGAGGGCTTCCTGCGGTTTAAAATGGTTTAACATTTGAAAATGAAGAAAGAAAAAATACTGAATCGTGCACCCTACTATTACTAATAAAGATTGTGAGAATATGGGCAATTACTTGTGTTTTTTTTTTCCACAGGCTCATCTATTTCCTTTTAACTACTGAGTTCTTCATCACTCTGAACTGTAGAGATGAATATCAGTGTGCCCACAGGTTATATTTTGAGCCGGTTTCCCAGAAGCGTCGGGCTGCTGACGGGCACACACATTAGCGAACGAGCGGCGCTTTCCCGTGAGGCTGGCTCATCAGAAGTCTAACGCAATTAAACTTCTCTTCCCACTCTGATACATTAGCACTGCATCAATGTGAGATATCACAAGCGTACATTCACATCTGCTTCCACTGACTGAAACCAAACCCTCTGTGAGACAGCAGGTTCATAGCAAGGTCAAACTTTGACTGTAAACCGCCGTCATTTACATACCAACAAAAAGAAACATAACAAATCCTGTTCGAAATTGTAGTAAACATATTTGTGACCCCGGACCACAAAACCAGTCTTAAGTCGCTGGGGTATATTTGTAGCAATAGCCAAAAATACATTGCATGGGTCAAAATTATTGATTTTTCTTTTATGCCGAAAATCATTAGGATATTAAGTAAAGATCATGTTCCATGAAGATTTTTGGTAAAATTCCTACTGTAAATATATCAAAATGTAATTTTTGATTAGTAATATGCATTGTTAAGAACTTAATTTGGACAACTTTAAAGGTGATTTTCTCAGTATTTAGATTTTTTGCACCCTCAGATTTCAGATATTCAAATAGATGTATCTCGGCCAAATATTGGCCTATCATAACAAACCATACATCAATAGAACGCTTATTTATTGAGCTTTCATATGATGTATACATCTCAGTTTTGTCAAATTTAACCTTATGACTGGTTTTGTGGGTCACATTTGTAAGTGTAAAACCAGAAAAAAGCTGAAGCTAAAGATAACCAATGTTATGAAGAGTTATTACAAATGGATATGGTGAGGTGATCTCGCTCAAACAGCTGAGATGCAGGTTTGCATTAAATCCTCTGGGATCTTGTCAAATGTTCTGTTGATTTTGACTGTGATCAGAAAGCTCAATACCACCAAACAGGATGAGATTTCATTTCACAGTGCTGTGGATGTAATTGGAAAAGAAATGATTTTCAGTCATGGAGAGCAGCAGTGAGATGGCCAGTGTAATACAGTTCCTGTCCACAGCGGACACAGACAGAGAGACACAAAGCCAGCAGGGATTCACAGCTCAAGTGTAGATCATAATGAAAACTGGGAAATATGGACTTGATAATGTTTAACATTCTACCAAGTGCCTTTGAGAATTCTCTAAAGACATATAAAGCACATTTTGGGAATTAATTATCTTCTAATAACTGAAGTTCAAAAAGCTTTTTAAAAAGCTGTCGATTTAAACTGTTCTGGTTTTCGTGACTATCCTTTCTTGTGTTTTTACAATTTCTAAAATGTATCAGTAAGAGGTATCATAGTGGGTTTGACCCGTTCGGGTAAAGAGGAGGGGCCTCTGTTTGATCTTGAATTTGCATACAGATGAGCTAATGAAAATGCACACCAGTCCTTTATGCCCTGAAGACATGTCTTGAATACCAAGCGCATAGACAGGAAAACAGACTAATAATTATTGGTGTTGGAACCCTTTATTATTTATTGTGTACTGCAGCAGTATGAAGTACTGCTACGCAATGTGTGCTCTCAAAGGGGTTTAATTGCTCAGTGGTTGCTCTTTCAGAAGATTTACAGATGTTTGCCTCAGATGTTTCTTGGAAATTTATACTGTATGAGGAATAAAAATGCACACAGTAAGGGATATACAGTTGATGTAGAAAGCAGTTCACATAATTAGGACTTTGATAAATGTGATGAAAGATGTTTGAGTTCATAGTGAAATTACTTTTGTTTGCTGTTTGAGACATGTTTGAGATCTCATCTAAAAAACGAGGGAATCTGAATCTTTTCCTCAAGAGAAAAGTAAAAAAAAAAAAAACCAGGACTTGATTTATGAATTTTTGCAATCATAAACTCCATGTATTTTAAATTGAGTTGTATTTTCTTTCTTTATTTTTTTATATTATTATTCTATATATAAAATTATATTTAAAAAGCAGAATTTGTTTTTGAACTTGCACAAAAAAAAACATTTATTTTAAATAGTTTGAAGTTTTTTTTTGTTTAGCTTAGTATATTTTTATATATTTAATTTAAACATTTCTGTCATGGTGAAACAATTTATATATAAAAGTTATATATTTCAATGTTGCCTTGAAAAAGCAGAATTTAATTCATGAATTTTTGCAGTCATGAACCCACATGTATTTTAAATTTTAAGTTGTATTCTCTATATTTTTTGAAATATATTTTTCTATATGTACAATAATGTTTTAAAAAAGGCAGAATTTAATTCATGGGTTTTTGCACCTGCATGAACCCCCATTTATTTTGAATCGTTTGAGTTTTTTATTTAAAATATTTATATATTTATATATATTTCATTTCAATTCTTGGTCTTGGTGAAATAAATTATATATATATATATATATATATATATATATATATATATATATATATATATATATATATATATATATAATTTTTTTTTTTTGATTCATGAAACCTGCCTAAACCCCCATTTATTTTGAATCTTTTGAGTCATATTTATTTTATTTATTTTATTTAGTTTTATTTTATTTAGTAAAAATTAATTTTGATATTTAATTTAAACATTGCTGACTTGGTAAAATAATTTATAAAAAAAAAATTGTCTTGAAAAAGAAGAATTTGGTTTATGAATTTTTGCAGTCATGAACCAACATGTATTTATATTAAGTCGTATTTTAAATATATATTTAAATATATATTAGTGTATATATAAAATTATATCAAAAAAGCAGAATTTCGATTCATGGGTTTTTGAACCTGCATAAATCCCCATTTATTTTGAATCGTTTGAGTTAAATTTATTTATTTATTTATTTGTATTTTTTTTATTTAGTATAATTTAATAAAAAAATTAAAAAAAAATATATATATATATTAAATCATTGTCTTGGTGA